>NW_025728109.1:0-188978 GCF_021461385.2 Schistocerca piceifrons | reverse complement strand
ACGATGAAACACAGAAATCGCATCGGAATTAAATACAAAAGGCACAATGCCGAATTAAGTACATGAAGACCAACTCTTCCTACTGACTATGTTTGAACCGTTCCTGTGACACTAGTTATAGATTCCGATGCTTCACTCAAGGTTAACTGTATTCCTTGGACCTTCTTATTGACGATGAAACACAGAAATTGCATCGGAATTTAATACCAAGGGAACAATGCCGATTTAAGTACAAGGAAGACTGATTTCTTCTTACTGTCTATGTTTTAACCATTCCTGTGACACTAGTTATAGATTCCGACGCTTCACTCCAGGTCTACTGTTTCCCTTGGACCTTCTTATTGACAATGAAACACAGAATTGCATCGAATTAAATACAAAAGCACAATGCGACTTAAGTACAAGAAGAGTGACTCCTTTTACTGACTATGTTTTGAACCATTCCTGTGAGACTAGTTATAGATTGCGATGCTTCCCTTCAGGTTTACTGTATGACTCTGACCTTCTTATTGACGATGAAACACAGAAATCGCATCGGAATTAAATACAAAAAGGCACAATGCCGACTTAAGTACATGAAGAACGACACTTCCTACTGACTATGATTTGAAACCATTCCTGTGACACTAGTTATAGATTTCGATGCGTCACTTCAGGTTTACTGTATCCCTCTGACCTTGTTATTGACGATGAAACACAGGAATTGCATCGGAATTAAATACAAGAGGGACAATGCCGAGTTAAGTACAAGAAGGACTGACTCTTCTTACTGACTATGATTCCTACTATTCCTGTGAGACTAGTTATAGATAGTGATGCTTCCCTTCAGGTTTACTGTATCCCTCTGACCTTCTTATTGACGATGAAACACAGAAATTGCATCGGAATTAAATACAAAAGGCACAATGCCGACTTAAGTACATGAAGACCGACACTTCCGACTGACTATGATTTGAACCATTCCTGTGACACTAGTTATAGATTCCGATGCTTCACTTGAGGTTTACTGTATCCCTTGGACCTTCTTATGGACGATGAAACACAGAAATTGCCTCGGAATTAAATAAGAAAGGCACAATGCCGACTTAAGTACAAGAAGACTAACTCCTTTTACTGACTATGTTTTTGAACCACTCCTGTGATACTAGTTATAGATTGCGATGCTTCACTTCAGGTTTACTGTATCCCTGTGACCTTCTTATTGACTATGAAACACAGAAATCGCATCGGAATTATATACAAAAGGCACAATGCCGACTTAAGTACATGAAGACCGACCACCTTCCCACTGACTATGATTTGAAACCATTCCTGTGACACTAGTTATAGATTCCGATGCGTCACTTCAGGTTTACTGTATCCCTCTGACCTTGTTATTGACGATGAAACACAGAAATTGCATCGGAATTAAATACAAGAGGGACAATGCCGACTTAAGTACAAGAAGACTGACTCTTCTTACTGACTATGATTTGAACTATTCCTGTGAGACTAGTTATAGATTGTGATGCTTCTCTTCAGGTTTACTATATCCCTCTGACCTTCTTATTGACGATGAAGCACAGAAATTGCATCGGAATTAAATACAAAAGGCGCAAGGACGACTTAAGTACATGAAGACCGACACTTTCTACTGACTATGATTTGAACTATTCCTGTGACACTAGTTATAGATTCCGATGAGTCACTTGAGGTTTACTGTGTCCCTTGGACCTTCTTATTGACGATGAACACAGAAATTGCATCGGAATTAAATGCAAAAGTCACAATGAAGACTTAAGTACAAGAAGACTGACTCATCTTACTGTCTATGTTCTGAACCATTCCTGTGACACTAGTTATTAGATTGCGATGCTTCCCTTCAGGTTTACTGTATGCCTCTGACCTTCTTATTGACGATGAAACACAGAAATAGCATCGGAATTAAATACAAAAGGCACAATGCCGACTTAAGTACATGAAGAACGACACTTCCTACTGACTATGATTTGAAACATTCCTGTGACACTAGTTATAGATTCCGATGCGTCACTTCAGGTTTACTGTATCCCTCTGACCTTGTTATTGACGATGAAACACAGAAATTGCATCGGAATTAAATACAAGAGGGACAATGCCGAGTTAAGTACAAGAAGACTGACTCTTCTTACTGACAATGATTCCTACTATATTCTGTGAGACTAGTTATAGATAGTGATGCTTCCCTTCAGTTTACTGTATCCCTCTGACCTTCTTATTGACGATGAAACACAGAAATTGCATCGGGAATTAAATACAAAAGGCACAATGCCGACTTAAGTACATGAAGACCGACACTTCCTACTGACTATGATTTGAACCATTCCTGTGACACTAGTTATAGATTCCGATGCTTCACTTGAGGTTTACTGTATCCCTTGGACCTTCTTATGGACGATGAAAACACAGAAATTGCATCGGAATTAAATACAAAAGGCACAATGCCGACTTAAGGTACATGAAGACCGACACTTCCTACTGACTATGATTTGAACCATTCCTGTGACACTAGTTATAGATTCCGATGCTTCACTTGAGGTTTACTGTGTCCCTTGGACCTTCTTATTGACGATGAAACACAGAAATTGCATCGGAATTAAATGCAAAAGTCACAATGAAGACTTAAGTACAAGAAGACTGACTCATCTTACTGTCTATGTTCTGAACCATTCCTGTGACAAACTAGTTATCGATTCCGATGCTTCCCTTGAGGTTTACTGTATCCCTTGGACCTTCTTATTGACGATGAAACACAGAAATTGCATCGGAATTAAATGCAAGAGGCACAATGCAGACTTAAGTATAAGAAGACTGACTCTTCTTACTTATTTTGTTTTGAACCATTCCTGTGACACTAGTTATAGATTGCGATGCTTCACTTCAGGTTTACTGTATCCCTCTGACCTTGTTATTGACGATGAAACACAGAAATTGCATCGCAATTAAATACAAGAGGGACAATGCCGAGTTAAGTACAAGAAGACTGACTCTTCTTACTGTCTATGATTCCTACTATTCCGTGAGACTAGTTATACGATTGTGATGCTTCCCTTCAGGTTTACTGTATCCCTCTGACCTTCTTATTGACGATGAAACACAGAAATTGCATCGGAATTAAATACAAAAGGCACAATGCCGACTTAAGTACATGAAGACCGACACTTCCTACTGACTAGGATTTGAACCATTCCTGTGACACTAGTTATAGATTCCGATGAGTCACTTGAGGTTTACTGATTCCCTTGGACCTTCTTATTGACGATGAAAACACAGAAATTGCATCGGAATTAAATGCAAAAGTCACCAATCAAGACTTAAGTACAAGAAGACTGACTCATCTTACTGTCTATGTTCCTGAACCATTCCTGTGACACTAGTTATAGATTCGACGCTTCACTCCAGGTTTACTGGTATCCCTCGACCTTCTTATTGACGATGAAGCACAGAAATTGCATCGGAATTAAATACAAAAGGCACAATGCCGACTTAAGTACAAGAAGAGTGACTCCTTTTACTGACTATGTTTTGAACCTTCCTGTGAGACTAGTTATAGATTGCGATGCTTCCCTTCAGGTTTACTGTATGACTCTGACCTTCTTATTGACGATGAAACACAGAATCGCTTCGGAATAAAATACAAAAGGCACAATGCCGACTTAAGTACATGAAGAACGACACTTCCTACTGACTATGATTTGAACCATTCCTGTGACACTAGTTATAGATTTCGATGCGTCACTTCAGGTTTACTGTATCCCTCTGACCTTGTTATTGACGATGAAACACAGGAATTGCATCGGAATTAAATACAAGAGGGACAATGCCGAGTTAAGTACAAGAAGACTGACTCTTCTTACTGACTATGATTCCTACTATTCCTGTGAGACTAGTTATAGATAGTGATGCTTCCCTTCAGGTTTACTGTATCCCTCTGACCTTCTAAATTGACGATGAACACAGAAATTGCATCGGAATTAAAATACAAAAGGCACAATGCCGACTTAAGTACATGAAGACCGACACTTCCTACTGACTATGATTTGAACCATTCCTGTGACACTAGTTAATAGATACCGATGCTTCACTTGAGGTTTACTGTATCCCTTGGACCTTCTTATGGACGATGAAACACAGAAATTGCCTCGGAATTAAATACAAAAGGCACAATGCCGACTTAAGTACAAGAAGACTAACTCCTTTTACTGACTATGTTTTGAACCATATCTGTGACACTAGTTATAGATTCCCGATGCTTCACTTCAGGTTTACCTGTATACCTTAGACCTTCGTATTGACGATGAAACACAGATATTGCATCGAGTTAAATACAAAAGGCACAATGCCGACTTAAGTACAAGAGACTGACCCTTCCTACTGTCTATGTTTTGAACTATTCCTGTGACACTAGTTTTGGATTCCGATGCTTCACTTCAGGTTTACTGTATCCCTATGACCTTCTTATTGACGATGAACACACACAAATTGCATCGGAATTAAATACAAAAGGCACAATGCCGACTTAAGTACAAGAAGACTGCCTCTTCCTACTGTCTATGATTTGAACCATTCCTGTGACAATAGTTATAGATTCCGATGCTTCACTTTAGATTTACTGTTTCCCTTGGACCTTCTTATTGACGATGAAACACAGAAATTGAATCGGAATTAAATACAATAATCACAATGCCGACTTAAGTACAAGACGACTGATTCTTCTACTGTCTATGTATTGAACCGTTTCTGTGACTCTAGTTATAGAGTCCGATGCTTCACTTCAGGTTTACTGTATCCCTTGGACTTTCTTATTGACGAAGATTCACAGAAATTGCATCGGAATTAAACACAAAAAGGCACAATGCCGACTTAAGTACAAAAAGACTGATCTCTTCTTACTTTCTATATTTTGAACAAATCCAGTGCCCACTAGTTATAGATTCCCATGCTTCACTTTAGGTTTACTGTATACCTTGGACCTTCTTATTGACGATGAAACACAGAAATTGCAACTGAATAAAATAGAAAAGGCACAATGTCGACTTAAGTACAAGAGGATGACTCGTCTTACCTGACTATGATTTGAACCATTCCTGTGACACTAGTTATAGATTCCGATGCTTCACATCAGGTTTACTGTATACCTTGGACCTCCTTATTGACGATGAAACACAGAAATTGCTCGGAATTAAATACAAAAGGCACAATGCTGACTTACGTACAAGAAGACGGACTCCTCTACTGTCTAAGCTTTGAACCATTTCTGATACACTAGTTATAGAGTCCGATGCTTCACTTCAGGTTTACTGTATCCCTTGGACCTTCTTATTGACGATGAAACACAGAAATTGTATCGGAATTAAATACAAAAGGCACAATGCCGGCTTAAGTACAGGAAGACTGACTCTTCCTAGTGTCTATGTTTGAACCATTCCTGTGACACTAGTATTGGAATCCGATGCTTCACTTAAGGTTTACTGTATCCCTCTGACCTTCTTATTGACGATGAAACACAGAAATTGCATCGGAATTAAATACAAAAGGCACAATGCCGACTTAAGAACACGAAGACAATCTCTTCTTACTGACCATGTTTTGAACCATTCCTGTGACACTAGTTATAGATTCCGATGCTTCACTTCAGGTTTACTGTTTCCCTTGGACCTTCTTATTGACGATGAAACACTGAAATTGCATCGCAATTAAAAACAAAATGCACAATGCCGACTTAACTACAAGAAGACTGACTCCTCTACTGTCTATGTTTGTACCACTTCTGTGACACTAGTTATAGAGTCCGATGCTTCACTTCAGGTTTACTGTATCCCTTGGGATTTCTTATTGACGATGAATCACAGAAATTGCATCGGAATTAAATACAAAAGGCACAATGCCGACTTAAGTACAAGAAGACTGACTCTTCTTACTGTCTATATTTTGAAGCATTCCAGTGACACGAGTTATAGATTCTGATGCTTCATTTCAGGTTTACTGTATACCTTGGACCTTATTGACGATGAAACACAGAAATTGCATCGGAATTAAATACAAAAGGCACAATGCCGGCTTAAGTACAAGAAGACTGACTCTCCCTACTGTCTATGTTTTGAACCATTAATGTGACCCTAGTTTTGGAATCCGATGCTTCACTTTAGGTTTACTGTATCCCTCTGACCTTCTTGTTGACGATGAAACACAGGAATTGCATCGGAATTAAATAGAAAAGGCACAATGTCAACTTAAGTACAAGAAGACTGACTCGTCTTGCTTCCTATGTCTTGAACCATTCCTGTGACACTAGTAATAGATTCCGATGCTTCACTTGAGGTTTACTGTATCCCTAGGACCTTGTTATTGACGACGTAACACAGAAATTGCATCGGAATTAAATACAAATGTCACAATGCCGACTTAAGGACAAGAAGAATGACTCTTCTTACTGACTATTCTTTGAACCATTCCTGTGACACTAGCTATAGATTCCGATGCTTCACTTCAGGTTTACTGTATCCCTCATATCTTCTTATTGACGGTGAAACACAGAAATTGCATCGGAATTTAATACAGATTGCACAATGCCAACTTAAGTACAAGAAGACTGACTCTTCTTACTGTCTATGTTTTGAACCATTCCAGTGACACTAGTTATAGATTCCGATGCTACACTCCAGGTTTACTGTATCCCTTGGACCGTCTTATTTGCAATGAAAGACAGAAATTGCATCGGAATTAAATACAAAAGGCACAGTGCCGACTTATGTACAAGAAGACTGACTCTTCCTAATGTCTATGATTTGAACCATTCCTGTGTCACTAGTTATAGATTCCGACGCTTCACTCCAGGTTTACTGTATCCCTTGGACCTTCTTATTGACGATGAAGCAAAAAAATTGCATCGGAATTAAATACAAAAGGCACAATGCCGGCTTAAGTACATGAAGACCGACTCTTCCTTCTGACTATGTTTTGAGTCATTCCTGTGACACTAGTTATAGAATCCCATGCTTCACTTGAGGTTTACTGTATCCCTTGGACCTTCTTATTGACGATGAAACACAGAAATTGCATCGGAATTAAATACAAAAGGCACAATGCCGACTTAAGTACAAGAAGACTGACTCATCTTACTGTCTATGTTCTGAACCATTCCTGTGACACTAGTTATAGAGTCCGATGCTTCACTTCAGCTTTACTGTACCCCTCTGACCTACTTTTTGACGATGAAACATAGAAATTGCATCGGAATTAAATAGAAAAGGCACAATGCCGACTTAAGTACAAGAAGACTGACTCCTCCTACTGTCTATGTTTTGAACCATTCCTGTGACACTAGTTATAGATTCCGATGCTTCACTTCAGGTTTACAGTCTCCCTTGGACCTTCTTATTGACGATGAAACACAGAAATTGCGTAGGAATTAAATACAAAAGGCACAATGCCGACTTAAGTACAAGAAGACTGACTCCTTTTACTGACTATGTTTTGAACCATTCCTGAGAGACTAGTTATAGATTGCGATGCTTCCCTTCAGGTTTACTGTATCCCTCTTACCTTCTTATTGACGATGAAACACAGAAATTGCATCGGAATTAAATACAAAAGGCACAATGCCGACTTAAGTACATGAAGACCGACACTACCTACTGACTATGATTAGAACCATTCCTGTGACACTAGTTATAGATTCCGATGCGTCACTTCAGGTTTACTGTATCCCTCTGACCTTCGTATTGACGGTGAAACACAGAAATTGCATCGGAATTAAATAAAAGAGGCACAATGCCGACATAAGTACAAGAAGACTGACTCTTTTTACTGACTATGATTTGAACCATTCCTGTGAGACTGGTAATAGATTGCGATGCATCCCTTCAGGTTTACTTTATCCCTCTGACCTTCTTATTGACGATGAAACACAGAAATTGCATCGGAATTAAATACAAAAGGCACAATGCCGACTTAAGTACATGAAGACCGACACTTCCAACTGACTATGATTTGAACCATTCCTGTGACACTAGTTATAGGTTCCGATGCTTCACTTGAGGTTTACTGTATCCATTGGACCTTCTTATTGACGATGAAACACAGAAATTGCCTGGGAATGAAATACAAAAGGCACAATGCCGACTTAAGTACACGAAGACTGACTCCTTTTACTGACTATGTTTTGAAACATTCCTGTGAGACTAGTCATAGATTCCGATGCTTCACTTCAGGTTTACTCTATCCCTCTGACCTTCTTATTGACGATGAAACACAGAAATTGTATCGGAATTAAATACAAATGGCACAATGCCGACTTACGTACATGAAGACCGACACTTCCTACTGACTATGATTTGAACCATTCCTGTGACACTAGTTATGGATTCCGATGCGTCACTTCAGGTTTACTGTATCCCTCTGACCTTCTTATTGACGATGAAACACAGAAATTGCATCGGAATTAAATACAAGAGGCACAATGCCGACTTAAGTACAAGAAGACTGACTCTTCTTACTGACTATGATTTGAACCATTCCTGTGAGACTAGTTATAGATTCCGATGCTTCACTTGAGGTTTACTGTATCCGTTGGACCTTCTTATTGACGATGAAGCACAGAAATTGCATCGGAATTAAATACAAAAGGCACAATGCCGACATAAGTACAAGAAGACTGACTCATCTTACTGTCTATGATCTGAACCATTCCTGTGACACTAGTTATAGATTCCGATGCTTCACTTCAGGTTTACTGTATCCCTTGGACCTTCTTATTGACGATGAAATACAGAAATCGCATCGGAATTAACACAATAGGAACACTGCCGACTTAAGTACAAAAAGACTGACTCCTCTTACTGACTTTGTTTTGAACCATTCCTGTGACACTAGTTATAGATTCCGATCCTTCACTTCAGGTTTACTGTATCCCTCTGACGTTCTTATTGACGATGAAACACAGAAATTGCATCGGAGTTAAATACAAATTGCACAATGCCGACATAAGTTCAAGAAGACTGACTCTTCTTACTCTCTATATTTTGAACAATTCCAGTGACACGAGTTATAGATTCTGATGCTTCATTTCAAGTTTACTGTATACCTTGGACTTTCCTATTGACGATGAAACACAGAAATTGCATCGGAATTAAATAGAAAATGCACAATGTCGACTTAAGTACAAGAAGACTGACTCGTCTTACTTCCTATGTCTTGAACCATTCCTGTGACACTGGTTATAGATTCCGATGCTTCACTTGAGGTTTACTGTATCCCTTGGACCTTGTTATTGACGACGTAACACAGAAATTGCATCGGAATTAAATACAAAAGTCACAATGCCGACTTAAGTACAAGAAGACTGACTCTTCATACTGTTTATGTTTTGAACCATTCCAGTGGCACTAGTTAAAGATTAAGATGCTACACTCCAGGTATACTGTATCCCTTGGACCTTGTTATTGACGATGAAACACAGAAATTGCATCGGAATTAAATAGAAAAGGCACAATACCGACTTAAGTACAAGAAGACTGACTCTTCTTATTGTCTATGTTTTGAACCATTCCTGTGACACTAGTTAAAGATTCTGATGCTTCATTTCAAGTTTACTGTATACCTTGGACTTTCCTATTGACGATGAAACACAGAAATTGCATCGGAATTAAATAGATAATGCACAATGTCGACTTAAGTACAAGAAGACTGACTCGTCTTACTTCCTATGTCTTGAACCATTCCTGTGACACTGGTTATAGATTCCGATGCTTCACTTGAGGTTTACTGTATCCCTTGGACCTTGTTATTGACGACGTAACACAGAAATTGCATCGGAATTAAATACAAAAGTCACAATGCCGACTTAAGTATAAGAAGACTGACTCTTCATACTGTCTATGTTATGAACCATTCCTGTGACACTAGTTATAGATTCCGATGCCTCACTTCAGGTTTACTGTATCCCTTGGACCTTCTTATTGACGATGAAATACAGAAATTGCATCGGAATTTAATACTAAAGGCACAATGCCGATTTAAGTACAAGGAAGACTGACTCTTCTTACTGTCTATGTTTTAACCATTCCTGTGACACTAGTTATAGATTCCGACGCTTCACTCCAGGTTTACTGTTTCCCTTGGACCTACTTATTGACGATGAAACACAGAAATTGCATCGGAATTAAATACAAAAGGCACATTGCCGACTTTAGTACATGAAGACCGACACCTCCTACTGGCTATGATTTGAACCATTCCTGTGACACTAGTTATAGATTCCGATGCTTCACTTGAGGTTTACTGTAGGCCTTGGACCATCTTATTGACGATGAAACACAGAAATTGCATCGGAATTAAATACAAAAGGCACAATGCCGACTTGAGTACAAGAAGACTGACTCATCTTACTGTCTATGTTCTGAACCATTCCTGTGACACTAGTTATAGATTCCGATGCTTCACTTCAGGTTTACTGTATCCCTTGGACCTTCTTACTGACGATGAAATACAGAAATCGCATTGGAATTAACACAATAGGCACACTGCCAACTTAAGTACAAAAAGATTGACTCCTCTTACTGACTAAGCTTTGAACCATTCCTGTGACACTAGTTATAGATTCCGATGCTTCACTTCAGGTTTACTGTACCCCTATGACCTACTTTTTGACGATGAAACACAGAAATTGCATCGGAATTAAATAGAAGAGGCACAATGCCGACTTAAGTACAAGAAGACTGACTCTTCCTACTGTCTATGTTTTGAACCATTCCTGTGACACTAGTTATAGATTCCGATGCTTCACTTCAGGTTTACTGTATCCCTTGGACCTTCATATTGACGATGAAACACAGAAATTGCCTCGGAATTAAATACAAAAGGCAACAATGCCGACTTATGTACAAGAAGACTGACTCCTTTTACTGACTATCTTTTGAACCATTCCTGTGAGACTAGTTATAAATTGCGATGCTTCCCTTCAGGTTTACCGTATCCCTCTGACCTTCTTATTGACGATGAAACACAGAAATTGCATCGGAATTAAATAGAAAAGGCACAATGTCGACTTGAGTACAAGAAGACTGACTCGTCTTACTTCCTATGTCTTGAACCATTCCTGTGACACTAGTTATAGATTCCGATGCTTCACTTGAGGTTTACTGTATCCCTTGGACCTTGTTGTTCACGACGTAACACAGAAATTGCATCGGAATTAAATAGAAAAGTCACAATGCCGACTTAAGTACAAGAAGACTGACTCTTCTTACTGACTATGTTTAGAACGATTCCTGTGACACTAGCTATAGAATCCGATGCTTCATCTCAGGTTTACTGTATCCCTCTGACCTTCTTATTGACGATGAAACGCAAAAATTGCGTCGGAATTAAATACAAATTGCACAAAGCCGACTTAAGTACAAGAAGACTGACTCTTCTTACTGTCTATGTTTTGAACCATTTCAGTGACACTAGCTATAGATTCCGATGCTACTCATCCAGGTTTACTGTATCCTTGGACCTTGTTATTGACGATGAAACACAGAAATTGCATCGGGGATTAAATAGAAAAGGCACAATGCCAGCTTAAGTACAAGAAGACTGTCTCTTCTTACTGTCTATGTTTTCAACCATTCCTGTGACACTAGTTATAAATTCCGATGCTTCACCTCAGGTGTACTGTATCCCTTGGACCTTCTTATTGACGATGAAGCACAGAAAATTGTATCGGAATTAAATAGAAAAGGCCAAATTCCGACTTAAGTACACGAAGGACTGACACTTCTTACTGGTCTATGATTTGAACCATTTTTGTGACACTAGTTATAGGTTCCGATGCTACACTCCAGGCTTACTATATCCCATGGACCATCTTATTGACAATGAAACACAGAAATTGCATCGGAATATCATACAAGAGGCACAATGCAGACTTAAGGATAAGAAGACAGACTCTTCTTACTTACTTTGTTTTGAACCATTCCTGTGACTCTAGTTATAGATTCCTATGCTTCACTTCAGGTTTACTGTTTGACTCTGACCTTCTTTTTGACGATGAAACACAGAAATCGCATCGGAATTAAATACAAAAGGCACAATGCCGAATTAAGTACATGAAGACCAACTCTTCCTACTGACTATGTTTGAACCGTTCCTGTGACACTAGTTATAGATTCCGATGCTTCACTCAAGGTTAACTGTATTCCTTGGACCTTCTTATTGACGATGAAACACAGAAATTGCATCGGAATTTAATACCAAGGGAACAATGCCGATTTAAGTACAAGGAAGACTGATTCTTCTTACTGTCTATGTTTTAACCATTCCTGTGACACTAGTTATAGATTCCGACGCTTCACTCCAGGTCTACTGTTTCCCTTGGACCTTCTTATTGACAATGAAACACAGAAATTGCATCGGAATTAAATACAAAAGGCACAATGCCGACTTAAGTACAAGAAGAGTGACTCCTTTTACTGACTATGTTTTGAACCATTCCTGTGAGACTAGTTATAGATTGCGATGCTTCCCTTCAGGTTTACTGTATGACTCTGACCTTCTTATTGACGATGAAACACAGAAAAATCGCATCGGAATTAAATACAAAAGGCACAATGCCGACTTAAGTACATGAAGAACGACACTTCCTACTGACTATGATTTGAACCATTCCTGTGACACTAGTTATAGATTTCGATGCGTCACTTCAGGTTTACTGTATCCTCTGACCTTGTTATTGACGATGAAACACAGGAATTGCATCGGAATTAAATACAAGAGGGACAATGCCGAGTTAAGTACAAGAAGACTGACTCTTCTTACAGACTATGATTCCTACTATTCCTGTGAGACTAGTTATAGATAGTGATGCTTCCCTTCAGTTAACTGTATCCCTCTGACCTTCTTATTGACGATGAAACACAGAAATTGCATCGGAATTAAATACAAAAGGCACAATGCCGACTTAAGTACATGAAGACCGACACTCCGGACTGACTATGATTTGAACCATTCCCGTGACACTAGTTATAGATTCCGATGCTTCACTTGAGGTTTACTGTATCCCTTGGACCTTCTTATGGACGATGAAACACAGAAATTGCCTCGAATTAAAGAAGAAAGGCACAATGCCGACTTAAGTACAAGAAGACTAACTCCTTTTACTGACTATGTTTTGAACCACTCCTGTGATACTAGTTATAGATTGCGATGCTTCACTTCAGGTTTACTGTATCCCTGTGACCTTCTTATTGACTATGAAACACAGAAATCGCATCGGAATTATATACAAAAAGGCACAATGCCGACTTTAAGTTCACATGAAGACCGACACTTCCCACTGACTATGATTTGAACCATTCCTGTGACACTAATTATAGATTCCGATGCGTCACTTCAGGTTTACTGTATCCCTCTGACCTTGTTATTGACGATGAAACACAGAAATTGCATCGGAATTAAATACAAGAGGGACAATGCCGACTTAAGTACAAGAAGACTGACTCTTCTTACTGACTAAGATTTGAACTATTCCTGTGAGACTAGTTATAGATTGTGATGCTTCTCTTCAGGTTTACTATATCCCTCTGACCTTCTTATTGACGATGAAGCACAGAAATTGCATCGGAATTAAATACAAAAGGCGCAAGGCCGACTTAAGTACATGAAGACCGACACTTTTCTACTGACTATGATTTGAACTATTCCTGTGACACTAGTTATAGATTCCGATGAGTCACTTGAGGTTTACTGTGTCCCTTGGACCTTCTTATTGACGATGAAACACAGAAATTGCATCGGAATTAAATGCAAAAGTCACAATGAAGACTTAAGTACAAGAAGACTGACTCATCTTACTGTCTATGTTCTGAACCATTCCTGTGACACTAGTAATAGATTGCGATGCTTCCCTTCAGGTTTACTGTATCCCTTGGACCTTCTTATTGACGATGAAACACAGAAATAGCATCGGAATTAAATACAAAAGGCACAATGCCGACTTAAGTACATGAAGAACGACACTTCCTACTGACTATGATTTGAACCATTCCTGTGACACTAGTTATAGATTCCGATGCGTCACTTCAGGTTTACTGTATCCCTCTGACCTTGTTATTGACGATGAAACACAGAAATTGCATCGGAATTAAATACAAGAGGGACAATGCCGAGTTAAGTACAAGAAGACTGACTCTTCTTTTCTTTACTGACAATGATTCCTACTATTCCTGTGAGACTAGTTATAGATAGTGATGCTTCCCTTCAGGTTTACTGTATCCCTCTGACCTTCTTATGACGATGAAACACAGAAATTGCATCGGAAATTAAATACAAAAGGCACAATGCCGACTTAAGTACATGAAGACCGACACTTCCTACTGACTATGATTTGAACCATTCCTGTGACACTAGTTATAGATTCCGATGCTTCACTTGAGGTTTACTGTATCCCTTGGACCTTCTTATGGACGATGAAACACAGAAATTGCATCGGAATTAAATACAAAAGGCACAATGCCGACTTAAGTACATGAAGACCGACACTTCCTACTGACTATGATTTGAAACCATTCCTGTGACACTAGTTATAGATTCCGATGCTTCACTTGAGGTTTACTGTGTCCCTTGGACCTTCTTATTGACGATGAAACACAGAAATTGCATCGAATTAAATGCAAAAGTCACAATGAAGACTTAAGTACAAGAAGACTGACTCATCTTACTGTCTATGTTCTGAACCATTCCTGTGACACTAGTTATCGATTCCGATGCTTCCCTTGAGGTTTACTGTATCCCTTGGACCTTCTTATTGACGATGAAACACAGGAAATTGCATCGGAATTAAATGCAAGAGGCACAATGCAGACTTAAGTATAAGAAGACTGACTCTTCTTACTTATTTTGTTTTGAACCCTTCCTGTGACACTAGTTATAGATTGCGATGCTTCACTTCAGGTTTACTGTATCCCTCTGACCTTGTTATTGACGATGAAACACAGAAATTGCATCGCAATTAAATACAAGAGGGACAATGCCGAGTTAAGTACAAGAAGACTGACTCTTCTTACTGTCTATGATTCCTACTATTCCTGTGAGACTAGTTATAGATTGTGATGCTTCCCTTCAGGTTTACTGTATCCTCTGACCTTCTTATTGACGATGAAACACAGAAATTGCATCGGAATTAAATATAAAGGCACAATGCCGACTTAAGTACATGAAGACCGACACTTCCTACTGACTAGGATTTGAACCATTCCTGTGACACTAGTTATAGATTCCGATGAGTCACTTGAGGTTTACTGATTCCCTTGGACCTTCTTATTGACGATGAAACACAGAAATTGCATCGGAATTAAATGCAAAAGTCACAATCAAGACTTAAGTACAAGAAGACTGACTCATCTTACTGTCTATGTTCTGAACCATTCCTGTGACACTAGTTATAGATTCCGACGCTTCACTCCAGGTTTACTGTATCCCTCGGACCTTCTTATTGACGATGAAGCACAGAAATTGCATCGGAATTAAATACAAAAGGCACAATGCCGACTTAAGTACAAGAAGAGTGACTCCTTTTACTGACTATGTTTTGAACCATTCCTGTGAGACTAGTTATAGATTGCGATGCTTCCCTTCAGGTTTACTGTATGACTCTGACCTTCTTATTGACGATGAAACACAGAAATCGCTTCGGAATAAAATACAAAAGGCACAATGCCGACTTAAGTACATGAAGAACGACACTTCCTACTGACTATGATTTGAACCATTCCTGTGACACTAGTTATAGATTTCGATGCGTCACTTCAGGTTTACTGTATCCCTCTGACCTTGTTATTGACGATGAAACACAGGAATTGCATCGGAATTAAATACAAAAGGCACAATGCCGACTTAAGTACAAGAAGACTAACTCCTTTTACTGACTATGTTTTGAACCACTCCTGTGATACTAGTTATAGATTGCGATGCTTCACTTCAGGTTTACTGTATGCCTCTGACCTTGTTATTGACGATGAAACACAGAAATTGCATCGGAATTAAATACAAGAGGGACAATGCCGAGTTAAGTACAAGAAGACTGACTCTTCTTACTGACAATGATTCATACTATTCCTGTGAGACTAGTTATAGATAGTGATGCTTCCCTTCAGGTTTACTGTATCCCTCTGACCTTGCTTATTGACGATGAAACACAGAAATTGCATCGGAATTAAATACAAAAGGCACAATGCCGACTTAAGTACATGAAGACCGACACTTCCTACTGACTATGATTTGAACCATTCCTGTGACACTAGTTATAGATTCCGATGCTTCACTTGAGGTTTACTGTATCCCTTGGACCTTCTTATGGACGATGAAACACAGAAATTGCATCGGAATTAAATACAAAAGGCACAATGCCGACTTAAGTACATGAAGACCGACACTTCCTACTGACTATGATTTGAACCATTCCTGTGACACTAGTTATAGATTCCGATGCTTCACTTGAGGTTTACTGTGTCCCTTGGACCTTCTTATTGACGATGAAACACAGAAATTGCATCGGAATTAAATGCAAAAGTCACAATGAAGACTTAAGTACAAGAAGACTGACTCATCTTACTGTCTATGTTCTGAACCATTCCTGTGACACTAGTTATCGATTCCGATGCTTCCCTTGAGGTTTACTGTATCCCTTGGACCTTCTTATTGACGATGAAACACAGAAATTGCATCGGAATTAAATGCAAGAGGCACAATGCAGACTTAAGTATAAGAAGACTGACTCTTCTTACTTATTTTGTTTTGAACCATTCCTGTGACACTAGTTATAGATTGCGATGCTTCACTTCAGGTGTACTGTATCCCTCTGACCTTGTTATTGACGATGAAACACAGAAATTGCATCGCAATTAAATACAAGAGGGACAATGCCGAGTTAAGTACAAGAAGACTGACTCTTCTTACTGTCTATGATTCCTACTATTCCTGTGAGACTAGTTATAGATTGTGATGCTTCCCTTCAGGTTTACTGTATCCCTCTGACCTTCTTATTGACGATGAAACACAGAAATTGCATCGGAATTAAATACAAAAGGCACAATGCCGACTTAAGTACATGAAGACCGACACTTCCTACTGACTAGGATTTGAACCATTCCTGTGACACTAGTTATAGATTCCGATGAGTCACTTGAGGTTTACTGATTCCCTTGGACCTTCTTATTGACGATGAAACACAGAAATTGCATCGGAATTAAATGCAAAAGTCACAATCAAGACTTAAGTACAAGAAGACTGACTCATCTTACTGTCTATGTTCTGAACCATTCCTGTGACACTAGTTATAGATTCCGACGCTTCACTCCAGGTTTACTGTATCCCTCGGACCTTCTTATTGACGATGAAGCACAGAAATTGCATCGGAATTAAATACAAAAGGCACAATGCCGACTTAAGTACAAGAAGAGTGACTCCTTTTACTGACTATGTTTTGAACCATTCCTGTGAGACTAGTTATAGATTGCGATGCTTCCCTTCAGTTTACTGTATGACTCTGACCTTCTTATTGACGATGAAACACAGAAATCCGCTTCGAATAAAATACAAAAGGCACAATGCCGACTTAAGTACATGAAGAACGACACTTCCTACTGACTATGATTTGAACCATTCCTGTGACACTAGTTATAGATTTCGATGCGTCACTTCAGGTTTACTGTATCCCTCTGACCTTGTTATTGACGATGAAACACAGGAATTGCATCGGAATTAAATACAAGAGGGACAATGCCGAGTTAAGTACAAGAAGACTGACTCTTCTTACTGACTATGATTCCTACTATTCCTGTGAGACTAGTTATAGATAGTGATGCTTCCCTTCAGGTTTACTGTATCCCTCTGACATTCTAATTGACGATGAACACACAGAAATTGCATCGGAATTAAATACAAAAGGCACAATGCCGACTTAAGTACATGAAGACCGACACTTCCTACTGACTATGATTTGAACCATTCCTGTGACACTAGTTATAGATTCCGATGCTTCACTTGAGGTTTACTGTATCCCTTGGACCTTCTTATGGACGATGAAACACAGAAATTGCCTCGGAATTAAATACAAAAGGCACAATGTTGACTTAAGTACAAGAAGACTAACTCCTTTTACTGACTATGTTTTGAACCACTCCTGTGAGACTAGTTATAGATTGCGATGCTTCACTTCAGGTTTACTGTATCCCTGTGACCTTCTTATTGACAATGAAACACAGAAATCGCATCGGAATTATATACAAAAGGCACAATGCCGACTTAAGTACATGAAGACCGACACTTCCCACTGACTATGATTTGAACCATTCCTGTGACACTAGTTATAGATTCCGATGCGTCACTTCAGGTTTACTGTATCCCTCTGACCTTGTTATTGACGATGAAACACAGAAATTGCATCGGAATTAAATACAAGAGGGACAATGCCGACTTAAGTACAAGAAGACTGACTCTTCTTACTGACTATGATTTGAACTATTCCTGTGAGACTAGTTATAGATTGTGATGCTTCTCTTCAGGTTTACTGTATCCCTCTGACCTTCTTATTGACGATGAAGCACAAAAATTGCATCGGAATTAAATACAAAAGGCGCAAGGCCGACTTAAGTACATGAAGACCGACTCTTCCTACTGACTATGTTTTGAACCATTCCTGTGACACTAGTTATAGATTCCGACACTTCACTCCAGGTTTACTGTTAATCCCTTGGACCTTCTTATTGACGATGAAACACAGAAATTGCATCGGAATTAAATACAAATTGGCACAATGCCGACTTAAGTACATGAAGACCGACACTTCCTACTGACTATGATTTGAACCATTCCTGTGACACTAGTTATAGATTCCGATGAGTCACTTGAGGTTTACTGTGTCCCTTGGACCTTCTTATTGACGATGAAACACAGAAATTGCATCGGAATTAAATGCAAAAGTCTCAATGAAGACTTAAGTACAAGAAGACTGACTCATCTTACTGTCTATGTTCTGAACCATTCCTGTGACACTAGTTATAGATTGCGATGCTTCCCTTCAGGTTTACTGTATGCCTCTGACCTTCTTATTGACGATGAAACACAGAAATCGCATCGGAATTAAATACAAAAGGCACAATGCCGACTTAAGTACATGAAGAACGACACTTCCTACTGACTATGATTTGAACCATTCCTGTGACACTAGTTATAGATTCCAATGCGTCACTTCAGGTTTACTGTATCCCTCTGACCTTGTTATTGACGATGAAACACAGAAATTGCATCGGAATTAAATACAAGAGGGACAATGCCGAGTTAAGTACAAGAAGACTGACTCTTCTTACTGACTATGATTCCTACTATTCCTGTAAGACTAGTTATAGATAGTGATGCTTCCCTTCAGGTTTACTGTATCCCTCTGACCTTCTTATTGACGATGAAACACAGAAATTGCATCGGAATTAAATACAAAAGGCACAATGCCGACTTAAGTACATGAAGACCGACACTTCCTACTGACTATGATTTGAACCATTCCTGTGACACTAGTTATAGATTCCGATGCTTCACTTGAGGTTTACTGTATCCCTTGGACCTTCTTATGGACGATGAAACACAGAAATTGCCTCGGAATTAAATACAAAAGGCACAATGCCGACTTAAGTACAAGAAGACTAACTCCTTTTACTGACTATGTTTTGAACCACTCCTGTGAGACTAGTTATAGATTGCGATGCTTCACTTCAGGTTTACTGTATCCCTGTGACCTTCTTATTGACTATGAAACACAGAAATCGCATCGGAATTATATACAAAAGGCACAATGCCGACTTAAGTACATGAAGACCGACACTTCCTACTGACTATGATTTGAACCATTCCTGTGACACTAGTTATAGATTCCGATGCGTCACTTCAGGTTTACTGTATCCCTCTGACCTTGTTATTGACG
Source organism: Schistocerca piceifrons (assembly GCF_021461385.2). Lineage (NCBI taxonomy): Eukaryota > Metazoa > Arthropoda > Insecta > Orthoptera > Acrididae > Schistocerca > Schistocerca piceifrons. The sequence continues at coordinate 169,003 of NW_025728109.1, read as the reverse complement.
ATGAGACACAGAAATTGCATCGGAATTAAATACAAGAGGGACAATGCCGACTTAAGTACAAGAAGACTGACTCTTCTTACTGACTATGATTTGAACTATTCCTGTGAGACTAGTTATAGATTGTGATGCTTCTCTTCAGGTTTACTGTATCCCTCTGACCTTCTTATTGACGATGAAGCACAGAAATTGCATCGGAATTAAATACAAAAGGCGCAAGGCCGACTTCAGTACATGAAGACCGACTCTTCCTACTGACTATGTTATGAACCATTCCTGTGACACTAGTTATCGATTCCGATGCTTCACTTGAGGTTTACTGTATCCCTTGGACCTTCTTATTGACGATGAAACACAGAAATTGAATCGGAATTAAATGCAAGAGGCACAATGCAGACTTAAGTATAAGAAGACTGACTCTTCTTACTTACTTTGTTTTGAACCATTCCTGTGACACTAGTTATAGATTGCGATGCTTCACTTCAGGTTTACTGTATCCCTCTGACCTTCTTATTGACGATGAAACACAGAAATTGCATCGGAATTAAATACAAAAGGCACAATGCCGACTTACGTACATGAAGACCGACACTTCCTACTGACTATGCTTTGAACCATTCCTGTGACACTAGTTATAGATTCCGATGCGTCACTTGAGGTTTCCTGTGTCCCTTGGACCTTCACATTGACGATGAAACACAGAAATTGCATCGGAATTAAATGCAAAAGTCACAATGAAGACTTAAGTACAAGAAGACTGACTCATCTTACTGTCTATGTTCTGAACCAATCCTGTGACACTAGTTATCGATTCCGATGCTTCCCTTGAGGTTTACTGTATCCCTTGGACCTTCTTATTGACGATGAAACACAGAAATTGCATCGGAATTAAATGCAAGAGGCACAATGCAGACTTAAGTATAAGAAGACTGACTCTTCTTACTTACTTTGTTTTGAACCAATCCTGTGACACTAGTTATAGATTGCGATGCTTCACTTCAGGTTTACTGTATCCCTCTGACCTTGTTATTGACGATGAAACACAGATATTGCATCGGAATTAAACACAAGAGGGGCAATGCCGAGTTAAGTACAAGAAGACTGACTCTTCTTACTGACTATGATTCCTACTATTCCTGTGAGACTAGTTATAGATTGTGATGCTTCCCTTCAGGTTTACTGTATCCCTCTGACCTTCTTATTGACGATGAAACACAGAAATTGCAACGGAATTAAATACAAAAGGCACAATGCCGACTTAAGTACATGAAGACCGACACTTCCTACTGACTATGATTTGAACCATTCCTGTGACACTAGTTATAGATTCCGATGCTTCACTTGAGGTTTACTGTATCCCTTGGACCTTGTTATTGACGATGAAACACAGAAATTGCCTCGGAATAAAATACAAAACGCACAATGCCGACTTAAGTACAAGAAGACTAACTCCTTTTACTGACTATGTTTTGAACCACTCCTGTGACACTAGTTATAGATTGCGATGCTTCACTTCAGGTTTACTGTATCCCTCTGACCTTCTTATTGACGATGAAACACAGAAATCGCATCGGAATTAAATACAAATGGCACAAAGCCGACTTAAGTACATGAAGACCGACACTTCCTACTGACTATGATTTGAACCATTCCTGTGTCACTATTTATAGATTCCGATGCGTCACTTCAGGTTTACTGTATCCCTCTGACCTTGTTATTGACGTTGAAACACAGAAATTGCATCGGCATTAAATACAAGAGGGACAATGCCGACTTAAGTACAAGAAGACTGACTCTTCTTACTGACTATGATTTGAACTATTCCTGTGAGACTAGTTATAGATTGCGATGCTTCACTTCAGGTTTACTGTATCCCTCTGACCTTCTTATTGACGATGAAACACAGAAATCGCATCGGAATTAAATACAAATGGCACAAAGCCGACTTAAGTACATGAAGACCGACACTTCCTACTGACTATGATTTGAACCATTCCTGTGTCACTATTTATAGATTCCGATGCGTCACTTCAGGTTTACTGTATCCCTCTGACCTTGTTATTGACGTTGAAACACAGAAATTGCATCGGAATTAAATACAAGAGGGACAATGCCGACTAAAGTACATGAAGACTGACTCTTCTTACTGACTATGATTTGAACTATTCCTGTGAGACTAGTTATAGATTGTGATGCTTCCCTTCAGGTTTACTGTATCCCTCTGACCATCTTATTGACGATGAAACACAGAAATTGCATCGGAATTAAATACAAAAGGCACAATGCCGACTTAAGCACATGAAGACCGACACTTCCAACTGACTATGATTTGAACCATTCCTGTGACACTAGTTATAGATTCCGATGCTTCACTTGTGGTTTACTGTATCCCTTGGACCTTCTTATTGACGATGAAATACAGAAATTGCCTCGGAATTAAATAAAAAAGGCACAATGCCGACTTAAGTACAAGAAGACTAACTCCTTTTACTGACTATGTTTTGAACCATTCCTGTGAGACTAGTTATAGATTGCGATGCTTCACTTCAGGTTTACTGTATCCCTGTGACCTTCTTATTGACTATGAAACACATAAATCGCATCGGAATTATATACAAAAGGCACAATGCCGACTTAAGTACATGAAGACCTACACTTCGTACTGACTATGATTTGAACCATTCCTGTGACACTAGTTATCGATTCCGATGCTTCACTTGAGGTTTACTGTATCCCTTGGACCTTCTTATTGACGATGAAACACAGAAATTGCATCGGAATTAAATACAAAAGGCACAATGCCGATTTAAGGAGATGAAGACCAACTCTTCCTACTGACTATGTTTGAACCGTTCCTGTGACACTAGTTATAGATTCCGATGCTTCACTTGAGGTTTACAGTATCCCTTGGACCTTCTTGTTGACGATGAAACACAGAAATTGCATCGGAATTTAATACCAAGGGCACAATGCCGATTTAAGTACAAGGAAGACTGACTCTTCTTACTGTCTATGTTTTAACCATTCCTGTGACACTAGTTATAGATTCCGACGCTTCACTCCAGGTTTACTGTTTCCCTTGGACCTTCTTATTGACGACGAAGCACAGAAATTGCATCGGAATTAAATACAAAAGGCACAATGCCGACTTAAGTACATGAAGACCGACTCTTCCTACTGACTATGTTTTGAACCATTCCTGTGACACTAGTTATGGATTCCGATGCTTCACTTGAGGTTTTCTGTATCCCTTGGACCTTCTTATTGACGATGAAATACGGAAATCGCATCGGAATTAACACAATAGGAACACTGCCGACTTTAGTAGAAAAAGACTGACTCCTCTTACTGACTATGTTTTGAACCATTCCTGTGACACTAGTTATAGATTCCGATGCTTCACTTCAGCTTTACTGTACCCCTGTGACCTACTTTTTGACGATGAAACACAGAAATTGCATCGGAATTAAATAGAAGAGGCACAATGCCGACTTAAGTACAAGAAGACTGTCTCTTCCTACTGTCTATGCTTTGAACCATTCCTGTGACACTAGTTATAGATTCCGATGCTTCACTTCAGGTTTACTGTGTCCCTTGGACCATCTTATTGACGATGAAACACAGAAATGGCCTCGAAATTAAATACAAAAGGCACAATGCCGACTTAAGTACATGAAGACCGACACTTCCTTTTGACTATGATTTGAACCATTCCTGTGACACTAGTTATAGATTCCGATGCGTCACTTCAGGTTTACTGTATCCCTCTGACCTTCTTATTGACGATGAAACACAGAAATTGCATCGGAATTAAATACAAGAGGCACAAGCCGACTTAAGTACAAGAAGACTGACACGTCTTACTGACTATGATTTGAACCATTTCTGTGAGACTAGTTATAGATTGCGATGCTTCCCTTTAGGTTTACTGTATCCCTCTGACCTTCTTATTGACGATGAAACACAGAAATTACATCGGAATTAAATACAAAAGGCACAATGCCGACTTAAGTACATGAAGACCGACACTTCCTTTTGACTATGATTTGATCCATTCCTGTGACACTAGTTATAAATTCCGATGCGTCACTTCAGGTTTACTGTATCCCTCTGACCTTCTTATTGACGATGAAACACAGAAATTGCATCGGAATTAAATACAAGAGGCTCAATGCCGACTTAAGTATAAGAAGACTGACTCCTTTTACTGACTATGTTTTGAACCATTCCTGTGAGACTAGTTATGGATTGCGATGCCTCCCTTCAGGTTTACTGTATCCCTCTGACCTTCTTATTGACGATGAAACACAGAAATTACATCGGAATTAAATACAAAAAGCACAATGCCGACATAAGTACATCAAGACCGACACTTCCCACTGACAATGATTTTAACCATTCCTGTGACACTAGTTATAGATTCCGATGCTTCACTTGAGGTTTACTGTATCCATTGGACCTTCTTATTGACGATGAACACAGAAATTGCCTCGGAATTAAATACAAAAGGCACAATGCCGACTTAAGTACAAGAACACTGACTCCTTTTACTGACTATGTTTTGAACCATTCCTGTGAGACTAGTTATAGATTGCGATGCTTCACTTCAGGTTTACTGCTCCCTCTGACCTTCTTATTGACGATGAAGCACAGAAATTCCATTGGAATTAAATACAAAAGGCACAATGCCGACTTACGTACATGAAGACTGACACTTCCTACTGACTATGATTTGAACCATTCCTGTGACACTAGTTATAGATTCCGATGCGTCACTTCAGGTTTACTGTATCCCTCTGACCTTCTTATTGACGATGAAACACAGAAATTGCATCGGAATTAAATAGAAAAGGCACAATGCCGACTTAAGTACATGAAGACCGACACTTCCTACTGACTATGATTTAAACCATTCCTGTGACACTAGTTATAGATTTCGATGCTTCACTTGAGGTTTACTGTATCCCTTGGACCTTCTTATTGACGATGAAACACGAAAATTGCATCGGAATTAAATGCTAAGGGCACAATGCCGACTTAAGTACAAGAAGACTGACTCATCTTACTGTCTATGTTCTGAACCATTCCTGTGACACTAGTTATAGATTCCGACGCTTCACTCCAGGTTTACTGTATCCCTTGGACCTTCTTATTGACGATGAAGCACAGAAATTGCATCGGAGTTAAATACAAAAGGAACAATGCCGACTTAAGTACATGAAGACCGACACTCCCTACTGACTATGATTTGAACCATTCCTGTGACACTAGTTATAGATTCCGATGCTTCACTTGAGGTTTACTGTATCCCTTGGACCTACGTATTGACGATGAAACACAGAAATTGCATCGGAATTTAATACCAAGGGCACAATGCCGATTTAAGTACAAGAAAAGACTGACTCATCTTACTGTCTATGTTTTAACCATTCCTGTGACACTAGTTATAGATTCCGACGCTTCACTCCAGGTTTACTGTTTCCCTTGGACCTTCTTATTGACGATGAAACACAGAAATTGCATCGGAATTAAATACAAAAGGCACAATGCCGACTTAAGTACGAGAAGACTGACTCCTTTTACTGGCTATGTTTTGAACCATTCATTTGACACTAGTTATAAATTCGGATGCTTCACTTCAGGTTTGCTGTATCCCTCTGACCTTCTTATTGACGATGAAACACAGAAATTGCATCGGAATTAAATGCGAAAGGCACAATGCCGACTTATGTACAAGAAGACTGACTCATCTTACTGTCTATGTTCTGAACCATTCCTGTGACACTAGTTATAGATTCCGACGCTTCACTCCAGGTTTACTGTATCCCTTGGACCTTCTTATTGACGATGAAGCACAGAAATTGCATCGGAATTAAATACAAAAGGCACAATGCCGACTTAGGTATATGAAGACCGACTCTTCCTACTGACTATGTTTTGAACCATTCCTGTGACACTAGTTATAGATTCCGATGCTTAACTTGAGGTTTACTGTATCCCTTGGACCTTCTTATTGACGATGAAACACAGAAATTGCATCGAAATTAAATACAAAAGGCACAATGCCGACTTAAGTACAAGTAGACTGACTCATCTTACTGTCAATGTTCTGAACCATTCCTGTGACACTAGTTATAGATTCCGATGCTTCACTTCAGGTTTACTGTATCCCTTGGACCTTCTTATTAACGATGAAATACAGAAATAGCATCGGAATTATCACAATAGGCACACTGCCGACTTAAGTACAAAAAGACTGACTCCTCTTACTGACTATTTTTTGAAACATTCCTGTGACACCTGTTATAGATTCCGATGCTTCACTTCAGCTTTACTGTACCCCTCTGACCTACTTTTTGACAATGAAACACAGAAATTGCATCGGAATGAAATAGAAAAGGCACAATGCTGACTTAAGTACAAGAAGACTGACTCTTCCTACTGTCTATCTTTTGAACCATTCCTGTGACACTAGTTATAGATTCCGATGCTTCACTTCAGGTTTACTGTATCCCTTGGACCTTCTTAATGACGATGAAACACAGAAATTGCCTCGGAATTAAATACAAAAGGCACAATGCCGACTTAAGTACAAGAAGAGTGACTCCTTTTACTGACTATGCTTTGAACCATTCCTGTGAGACTAGTTATAGATTGCGATGTTTCCCTTCAGGTTTACTGTATCCCTCTGACCTTCTTATTGACGATGAAACACAGAAATTGCATCGGAATTAAATACAAAAGGGACAATGATGACTTTAGTACATGAAGACCGGCACTTACTACAGACTATGATTTGAACCATTCCTGTGACACTAGTTATACATTCCAATGCTTCACTTGAGGTTTACTGAATCCCTTGGACATTCTTATTGACGATGAAACACAGAAATTGCATCGGAATTAAATACAAAAGGCACAATGTCGACTTACGTACATGAAGACCGACACTTCCTACTGAGTATGATTTGAACCATTCCTGTGACAGTAGTTATAGATTCCGATGCGTCACTTCAGGTTTACAGTATCCCTCTGACCTTCTTATTGACGATGAAACACAGAAATGGCATCGGAATTAAATACAAGAGGCACAATGCCGACTTAAGTACAAGAAGACAGACTCTTCTTACTGACTATGTTTAGAACGATTCCTGTGACACTAGCTATAGATTCCGATGCTTCATCTCAGGTTTACTGTATCCCTCTGACCGTCTTATTGACGATGAAACACAGAAATTGCGTCGGAATTAAATACAAATTGCACAAAGCCGACTTAAGTACAAGAAGACTGACTCTTCTTACTGTCTATGTTTTGAACCATTTCAGTGACACTAGTTATAGATTCCGATGCTACACTCCATTTTTACTGTATCCCTTGGACCTTGTTATTGACGATGAAACACAGAAATTGCATCGGAATTAAATAGAAAAGGCCAAATTCCGACTTAAGTACACGAAGACTGACACTTCTTACTGTCTATGATTTGAACCATTTTTGTGACACTAGTTATAGGTTCCGATGCTACACTCCAGGCTTACTATATCCCATGGACCATCTTATTGACAATGAAACACAGAAATTGCATCGGAATATCATACAAGAGGCACAATGCAGACTTAAGGATAAGAAGACAGACTCTTCTTACTTACTTTGTTTTGAACCAATACTGTGACACTAGTTATAGATTCCTATGCTTCACTTCAGGTTTACTGTATCCCTTGGACCGTCTTATTTGCAATGAAACACAGAAATTGCATCGGAATTAAATACAAAAGGCACAGTGCCGACTTAAGTACTAGAAGACTGACTCTTCCTAATGTCTATGTTTTGAACCATTCCTGTGTCACTAGTTATAGATTACGATGCTTCACTTCTGGTTTACTGTATCCCTTGGACCTTCTTATTGACGATAAAACACAGAAATTGCATCGGAATTAAATACAAAAGGCACAATGCCGAATTAAGTACATGAAGACCAACTCTTCCTACTGACTATGTTTGAACCGTTCCTGTGACACTAGTTATAGATTCCGATGCTTCACTCGAGGTTTACTGTATTCCTTGGACCTTCTTATTGACGATGAAACACAGAAATTGCATCGGAATTTAATACCAAGGGAACAATGCCGATTTAAGTACAAGGAAGTCTGATTCTTCTTACTGTCTATGTTTTAACCATTCCTGTGACACTAGTTATAGATTCCGACGCTTCACTCCAGGTTTACTGTTTCCCTTGGACCTTCTTATTGACGACGAAACACAGAAATTGCATCGGAATTAAATACAAAAGGCACAATGAGGACTTAAGTACATGAAGACCGACACTTCCTACTGACTATGGTTTGAACCATTCCTGTGACACTAGTCATAGATTCCGATGCTTCACTTGAGGTTTACTGTATCGCTTGGTCCTTCTTATTGACGATGAAACACAGAAATTGCATCGGAATTAAATACAAAAGGCACAATGCCGACTTAAGTACATGAAGACCGACTCTTCCTACTGACTATGTTTTGAACCATTCCTGTGACACTAGTTATAGATTCCGATGCTTAACTTGAGGTTTACTGTATCCCTTGGACCTTCTTATTGACGATGAAACACAGAAATTGCATCGAAATTAAATACAAAAGGCACAATGCCGACTTAAGTACAAGTAGACTGACTCATCTTACTGTCAATGTTCTGAACCATTCCTGTGACACTAGTTATAGATTCCGATGCTTCACTTCAGGTTTACTGTATCCCTTGGACCTTCTTATTAACGATGAAATACAGAAATTTCATCGGAATTATCACAATAGGCACACTGCCGACTTAAGTACAAAAAGACTGACTCCTCTTACTGACTATTTTTTGAAACATTCCTGTGACACCTGTTATAGATTCCGATGCTTCACTTCAGCTTTACTGTACCCCTCTGACCTACTTTTTGACAATGAAACACAGAAATTGCATCGGAATGAAATAGAAAAGGCACAATGCTGACTTAAGTACAAGAAGACTGACTCTTCCTACTGTCTATCTTTTGAACCATTCCTGTGACACTAGTTATAGATTCCGATGCTTCACTTCAGGTTTACTGTATCCCTTGGACCTTCTTAATGACGATGAAACACAGAAATTGCCTCGGAATTAAATACAAAAGGGACAATGATGACTTAAGTACATGAAGACCGGCACTTACTACAGACTATGATTTGAACCATTCCTGTGACACTAGTTATAGATTCCAATGCTTCACTTGAGGTTTACTGAATCCCTTGGACATTCTTATTGACGATGAAACACAGAAATTGCATCGGAATGAAATACAAAAGGCACAATGCCGACTTAAGTACAAGAAGACTGACTCCTTTTACTGACTATGCTTTGAACCATACCTGTGAGACTAGTTATAGATTGCGATGTTTCCCTTCAGGTTTACTGTATCCCTCTGACCTTCTTATTGACGATGAAACACAGAAATTGCATCGGAATTAAATACAAAAGGGACAATGATGACTTAAGTACATGAAGACCGGCACTTACTACAGACTATGATTTGAACCATTCCTGTGACACTAGTTATAGATTCCAATGCTTCACTTGAGGTTTACTGAATCCCTTGGACATTCTTATTGACGATGAAACACAGAAATTGCATCGGAATTAAATACAAAAGGCACAATGTCGACTTACGTACATGAAGACCGACACTTCCTACTGACTATGATTTGAACCATTCCTGTGACAGTAGTTATAGATTCCGATGCGTCACATCAGGTTTACTGTATCCCTCTGACCTTCTTATTGACGATGAAACACAGAAATGGCATCGGAATTAAATACAAGAGGCACAATGCCGACTTAAGTACAAGAAGACAGACTCTTCTTACTGACTATGTTTAGAACGATTCCTGTGACACTAGCTATAGATTCCGATGCTTCATCTCAGGTTTACTGTATCCCTCTGACCTTCTTATTGACGATGAAACACAGAAATTGCGTCGGAATTAAATACAAATTGCACAAAGCCGACTTAAGTACAAGAAGACTGACTCTTCTTACTGTCTATGTTTTGAACCATTTCAGTGACACTAGTTATAGATTCCGATGCTACACTCCAGGTTTACTGTATCCCTTGGACCTTGTTATTGACGATGAAACACAGAAATTGCATCGGAATTAAATAGAAAAGGCCAAATTCCGACTTAAGTACACGAAGACTGACACTTCTTACTGTCTATGATTTGAACCATTTTTGTGACACTAGTTATAGGTTCCGATGCTACACTCCAGGCTTACTATATCCCATGGACCATCTTATTGACAATGAAACACAGAAATTGCATCGGAATATCATACAAGAGGCACAATGCAGACTTAAGGATAAGAAGACAGACTCTTCTTACTTACTTTGTTTTTAACCATTACTGTGACACTAGTTATAGATTCCTATGCTTCACTTGAGGTTCACTGTATCGCTTGGTCCTTCTTATTGACGATGAAACACAGAAATTGCATCGGAATTAAATACAAAAGGCACAATGCCGACTTAAGTACATGAAGACCGACACTTCCTACTGACTATGATTTGAACCATTCCTGTGACACTAGTTATAGATTCCGATGAGTCACTTGAGGTTTACTGATTCCCTTGGACCTTCTTATTCACGATGAAACACAGAAATTGCATCGGCATTAAATGCAAAAGTCACAATGAAGACTTAAGTACAAGAAGACTGACTCATCTTACTGTCTATGTTCTGAACCATTCCTGTGACACTAGTTATAGATTCCGACGCTTCACTCCAGGTTTACTGTATCCCTCGGACCTTCTTATTGACGATGAAGCACAGAAATTGCATCGGAATTAAATACAAAAGGCACAATGCCGACTTAAGTACAAGAAGAGTGACTCCTTTTACTGACTATGTTTTGAACCATTCCTGTGAGACTAGTTATAGATTGCGATGCTTCCCTTCAGGTTTACTGTATGACTCTGACCTTCTTATTGACGATGAAACACAGAAATCGCATCGGAATTAAATACAAAAGGCACAATGCCGACTTAAGTACATGAAGAACGACACTTCCTACTGACTATGATTTGAACCATTCCTGAGACACTAGTTATAGATTTCGATGCGTCACTTCAGGTTTACTGTATCCCTCTGACCATGTTATTGACGATGAAACACAGGAATTGCATCGGAATTAAATACAAGAGGGACAATGCCGAGTTAAGTACAAGAAGACTGACTCTTCTTACTGACTATGATTCCTACTATTCCTGTGAGACTAGTTATAGATAGTGATGCTTCCCTTCAGGTTTACTGTATCCCTCTGACCTTCTTATTGACCATGAAACACAGAAATTGCATCGGAATTAAATACAAAAGGCACAATGCCGACTTAAGTACATGAAGACCGACACTTCCTACTGACTATGATTTGACCCATTCCTGTAACACTAGTTATAGATTCCGATGCTTCACTTGAGGTTTACTGTATCCCTTGGACCTTCTTATGGACGATGAAACACAGAAATTGCCTCGGAATTAAATACAAAAGGCACAATGCCGACTTAAGTACAAGAAGACTAACTCCTTTTACTGACTATGTTTTGAACCACTCCTGTGAGACTAGTTATAGATTGCGATGCTTCACTTCAGGTTTACTGTATCCCTGTGACCTTCTTATTGTCTATGAAACACAGAAATCGCATCGGAATTATATACAAAAGGCACAATGCCGACTTAAGTACATGAAGACCGACACTTCCCACTGACTATGATTTGAACCATTCCTGTGACACTAGTTATAGATTCCGATGCGTCACTTCAGGTTTACTGTATCCCTCTGACCTTGTTATTGACGATGAAACACAGAAATTGCATCGGAATTAAATACAAGAGGGACAATGCCGACTTAAGTACAAGAAGACTGACTCTTCTTACTGACTATGATTTGAACTATTCCTGTGAGACTAGTTATAGATTGTGATGCTTCTCTTCAGGTTTACTGTATCCCTCTGGCCTTCTTATTGACAATGAAGCACAGAAATTGCATCGGAATTAAATACAAAAGGCGCAAGGCCGACTTAAGTACATGAAGACCGACTCTTCCTACTGACTATGTTTTGAACCATTCCTGTGACACCAGTTATAGATTCCGACACTTCACTCCAGGTTTACTGTTTCCCTTGGACCTTCGTATTGACGATGAAACACAGAAATTGCATCGGAATTAAATACAAAAGGCACAATGCCGACTTAAGTACATGAAGACCGACACTTCCTACTGACTATGATTTGAACCATTCCTGTGACACTAGTTATAGATTCCGATGAATCACTTGAGGTTTACTGTATCCCTTGGACCTTCTTATGGACTATGAAACACAGAAATTGCATCGGAATTAAATACAAAAGGCACAATGCCGACTTACGTACATGAAGACCGACACTTCCTACTGACTATGCTTTGATCCATTCCTGTGACACTAGTTATAGATTCCGATGCGTCACTTGAGGTTTCCTGTGTCCCTTGGACCTTCTCATTGACGATGAAACACAGAAATTGCATCGGAATTAAATGCAAAAGTCACAATGAAGACTTAAGTACAAGAAGACTGACTCATCTTACTGTCTATGTTCTGAACCATTCCTGTGACACTAGTTATCGATTCCGATACTTCCCTTGAGGTTTACTGTATCCCTTGGACCTTCTTATTGACGATGAAACACAGAAATTGCATCGGACTTAAATGCAAGAGGCACAATGCAGACTTAAGTATAAGTAGACTGACTCTTCTTACCTACTTTGTTTTGAACCATTCCTGTGACACTAGTTATAGATTGCGATGCTTCACTTCAGGTTTACTGTATCCCTCTGACCTTGTTATTGACGATGAAACACAGAAATTGCATCGGAATTAAATACAAGAGGGACAATGCCGAGTTAAGTACAAGAAGACTGACTCTTCTTACTGACTATGTTTTGAACCATTCCTCTGAGACTAGTTATAGATTGCGATGCTTCCCTTCAGGTTTACTGTATGACTCTGACCTTCTTATTGACGATGAAACACAGAAATCGCATCGGAATTAAATACAAAAGGCACAATGCCGACTTAAGTACATGAAGAACGACACTTCCTACTGACTATGATTTGAACCATTCCTGTGACACTAGTTATAGATTTCGATCCGTCACTTCAGGTTTACTGTATCCCTCTGACCTTGTTATTGACGATGATACACAGGAATTGCATCGGAATTAAATACAAGAGGGACAATGCCGAGGTAAGTACAAGAAGACTGACTCTTCTTACTGACTATGATTCCTACTATTCCTGTGAGACTAGTTATAGATAGTGATGCTTCCCTTCAGGTTTACTGTATCCCTCTGACCTTCTTATTGACGATGAAACACAGAAATTGCATCGGAATTAAATACAAAAGGCACAATGCCGACTTAAGTACATGAAGACCGACACTTCCTACTGACTATGATTTGAACCATTCCTGTGACACTAGTTATAGATTCCGATGCTTCACTTGATGTTTACTGTATCCCTTGGACCTTCTTATGGACGATGAAACACAGAAATTGCCTCGGAATTAAATACAAAAGGCACAATGCCGACTTAAGTACAAGAAGACTAACTCCTTTTACTGACTATGTTTTGAACCACTCCTGTGAGACTAGTTATAGATTGCGATGCTTCACTTCAGGTTTACTGTATCCCTGTGACCTTCTTATTGACTATGAAACACAGAAATCGCATCGGAATTATATACAAAAGGCACAATGCCGACTTAAGTACATGAAGACCGACACTTCCCACTGACTATGATTTGAACCATTCCTGTGACACTAGTTATAGATTCCGATGCGTCACTTCAGGTTTACTGTATCCCTCTGACCTTGTTATTGACGATGAGACACAAAAATTGCATCGGAATTAAATACAAGAGGGACAATGCCGACTTAAGTACAAGAAGACTGACTCTTCTTACTGACTATGATTTGAACTATTCCTGTGAGACTAGTTATAGATTGTGATGCTTCTCTTCAAGTTTACTGTATCCCTCTGACCTTCTTATTGACGATGAAGCACAGAAATTGCATCGGAATTAAATACAAAAGGCGCAAGGCCGACTTAAGTACATGAAGACCGACTCTTCCTACTGACTATGTTTTGAACCATTCCTGTGACACTAGTTATAGATTCCGACACTTCACTCCAGGTTTACTGTTTCCCTTGGACCTTCTTATTGACGATGAAACACAGAAATTGCATCGGAATTAAATACAAAAGGCACAATGCCGACTTAAGTACATGAAGACCGACACTTCCTACTGACTATGATTTGAACCATTCCTGTGACACTAGTTATAGATTCCGATGAGTCACTTGAGGTTTACTGTGTCCCTTGGACCTTCTTATTGACGATGAAACACAGAAATTGCATCGGTATTAAATGCAAAATTCACAATGAAGACTTAAGTACAAGAAGACTGACTCATTTTACTGTCTATGTTCTGAACCATTCCTGTGACACTAGTTATAGATTGCGATGCTTCCCTTCAGGTTTACTGTATGCCTCTGACCATCTTATTGACGATGAAACACAGAAATCGCATCGGAATTAAATACAAAAGGCACAATGCCGACTTAAGTACATGAAGAACGACACTTCCTACTGACTATGATTTGAACCATTCCTGTGACACTAGTTATAGATTCCGATGCGTCACCTCAGGTTTACTGTATCCCTCTGACCGTGTTATTGACGATGAAACACAGAAATTGCATCGGAAATAATACAAGAGGGACAATGCCGAGTTAAGTACAAGAAGACTGACTCTTCTTACTGACTATGATTCCTACTATTCCTGTGAGACTAGTTATAGATAGTGATGCTTCCCTTCAGGTTAACTGTATCCCTCTGACCTTCTTTTGACGATGAAACACAGAAATTGCATCGGAATTAAATACAAAAGGCACAATGCCGACTTAAGTACATGAAGACCGACACTTCCTACTGACTATGATTTGAACCATTCCTGTGACACTAGTTATAAATTCCGATGCTTCACTTGAGGTTTACTGTATCCCTTGGACCTTCTTATGGACGACGAAACACAGAAATTGCCTCGGAATTAAATACAAAAGGCACAATGCCGACTTAAGTACAAGAAGACTAACTCCTTTTACTGACTATGTTTTGAACCACTCCTGTGAGACTAGTTATAGATTGCGATGCTTCACTTCAGGTTTACTGTATCCCTCTGACCTTGTTATTGACGATGAGACACAGAAATTGCCTCGGAATTAAATACAAAAGGCACAATGCCGACTTAAGTACAAGAAGACTAACTCCTTTTACTGACTATGTTTTGAACCACTCCTGTGAGACTAGTTATAGATTGCGATGCTTCACTTCAGGTTTACTGTATCCCTGTGACCTTCTTATTGACTATGAAACACAGAAATCGCATCGGAATTATATACAAAAGGCACAATGCCGACTTAAGTACATGAAGACCGACACTTCCTACTGCCTATGATTTGAACCATTCCTGTGACACTAGTTATAGATTCCGATGCGTCACTTCAGGTTTACTGTATCCCTCTGACCTTGTTATTGACGATGAGACACAGAAATTGCATCGGAATTAAATACAAGAGGGACAATGCCGACTTAAGTACAAGAAGACTGACTCTTCTTACTGACTATGATTTGAACTATTCCTGTGAGACTAGTTATAGATTGTGATGCTTCTCTTCAGGTTTACTGTATCCCTCTGACCTTCTTATTGACGATGAAGCACAGAAATTGCATCGGAATTAAATACAAAAGGCGCAAGGCCGACTTCAGTACATGAAGACCGACTCTTCCTACTGACTATGTTTTGAACCATTCCTGTGACACTAGTTATCGATTCCGATGCTTCACTTCAGGTTTACTGTATCCCTCTGACCTTCTTATTGACGATGAAACACAGAAATTGCATCGGAATTAAATACAAAAGGCACAATGCCGACTTACGTACATGAAGACCGACACTTCCTACTGACTATGCTTTGAACCATTCCTGTGACACTAGTTATAGATTCCGATGCGTCACTTGAGGTTTCCTGTGTCCCTTGGACCTTCACATTGACGATGAAACACAGAAATTGCATCGGAATTAAATGCAAAAGTCACAATGAAGACTTAAGTACAAGAAGACTGACTCATCTTACTGTCTATGTTCTGAACCATTCCTGTGACGCTAGTTATCGATTCCGATGCTTCCCTTGAGGTTTACTGTATCCCTTGGACCTTCTTATTGACGATGAAACACAGAAATTGCATCGGAATTAAATGCAAGAGGCACAATGCAGACTTAAGTATAAGAAGACTGACTCTTCTTACTTACTTTGTTTTGAACCATTCCTGTCACACTAGTTATAGATTCCGATGCGTCACTTCAGGTTTACTGTATCCCTCTGACCTTGTTATTGACGATGAGACACAGAATTTGCATCGGAATTAAATACAAGAGAGACAATGCCGACTTAAGTACAAGAAGACTGACTCTTCTTACTGACTATGATTTGAACTATTCCTGTGAGACTAGTTATAGATTGTGATGCTTCTCTTCAGGTTTACTGTATCCCTCTGACCTTCTTATTGACGATGAAGCACAGAAATTGCATCGGAATAAAATACAAAAGGCGCAAGGCCGACTTAAGTACATGAAGACCGACTCTTCCTACTGACTATGTTTTGAACCATTCCTGTGACACTAGTTATAGATTCCGACACTTCACTCGAGGTTTACTGTTTCCCTTGGACCTTCTTATTGACGATGAAACACAGAAATTGCATCGGAATTAAATACAAAAGGCACAATGCCGACTTAAGTACATGAAGACCGACACTTCCTACTGACTATGATTTGAACCATTCCTGTGACACTAGTTATAGATTCCGATGAGTCACTTGAGGTTTACTGTGTCCCTTGGACCTTCTTATTGACGATGAAACACAGAAATTGCATCGGAATTAAATGCAAAAGTCACAATGAAGACTTAAGTACAAGAAGACTGACTCATCTTACTGTCTATGTTCTGAACCATTCCTGTGACACTAGTTATCGATTCCGATGCTTCCCTTGAGGTTTACTGTATCCCTTGGACCTTCTTATTGACGATGAAACACAGAAATTGCATCGGAATTAAATGCAAGAGGCACAATGCAGAGTTAAGTATAAGAAGACTGACTCTTCTTACTTACTTTCTTTTGAACCATTCCTGTGACACTAGTTATAGATTCCGATGCTTCACTTCAGGTTTACTGTATCCCTCTGACGTTGTTATTGACGATGAAACACAGAAATTGCATCGGAATTAAATACAAGAGGGACAATGCCGAGTTAAGTACAAGAAGACTGACTCTTCTTACTGACTATGATTCCTACTATTCCTGTGAGACTAGTTATAGATTGTGATGCTTCCCTTCAGGTTTACTGGATCCCTCTGACCTTCTTATTGACGATGAAACACAGAAATTGCATCGGAATTAAATACAAAAGGCACAATGCCGACTTAAGTACATGAAGACCGACACTTCCTACTGACAATGATTTGAACCATTCCTGTCACACTAGTTATAGATTCCGATGCTTCACTTGAGGTTTACTGTATCCCTTGGACCTTCTTATTGACGATGAAACACAGAAATTGCCTCGGAATTAAATACAAAACGCACAATGCCGGCTTAAGTACAAGAAGACTAACTCCTTTTACTGACTATGTTTTGAACCACTCCTGTGAGCCTAGTTATAGATTGCGATGCTTCACTTCAGGTTTACTGTATCCCTCTGACCTTCTTATTGACGATGAAACACAGAAATCGCATCGGAATTAAATACAAATGGCACAAAGACGACTTAAGTACATGAAGACCGACACTTCCTACTGACTATGATTTGAACCATTCCTGAGTCACTATTTATAGATTCCGATGCGTCACTTCAGGTTTACTGTATCCCTCTGACCTTGTTATTGACGTTGAAACACAGAAATTGCATCGGAATTAAATACAAGAGGGACAATGCCGACTTAAGTACAAGAAGACTGACTCTTCTTACTGACTATGATTTGAACTATTCCTGTGAGACTAGTTATAGATTGTGATGCTTCCCTTCAGGTTTACTGTATCCCTCTGACCATCTTATTGACGATGAAACACAGAAATTGCATCGGAATTAAATACAAAAGGCACAATGCCGACTTAAGTACATGAAGACCGACACTTCCTACTGACTATGATTTGAACCATTCCTGTGACACTAGTTATAGATTCCGATGCTTCACTTGTGGTTTACTGTATCCCTTGGACCTTCTTATTGACGATGAAATACAGAAATTGCCTCGGAATTAAATACAAAAGGCACAATGCCGACTTAAGTACAAGAAGACTAACTCCTTTTACTGACTATGTTTTGAACCATACCTGTGAGACTAGTTATAGATTGCGATGCTTCACTTCAGGTTTACTGTATCCCTGTGACCTTCTTATTGACTATGTAACACAGAAATCGCATCGGAATTATATACAAAAGGCACAATGCCGACTTAAGTACATGAAGACCGACAGTTCCTTCTGACTATGATTTGAACCATTCCTGTGACATTAGTTATAGATTCCGATGCGTCACTTCAGGTTTACTGTATCCCTCTGACCTTGTTATTGACGATGAAACACAGAAATTGCATCGGAATTAAATACAAAAGGCACAATGCCGACTTACGTACATGAAGACCGACACTTCCTACTGACTATGATTTGAACCATTCCTGTGACACTAGTTATCGATTCCGATGCTTCACTTGAGGTTTACTGTATCCCTTGGACCTTCTTATTGCCGATGAAACACAGAAATTGCATCGGAATTAAATACAAAAGGCACAATGCCGATTTAAGGACATGAAGACCAACTCTTCCTACTGACTATGTTTGAACCGTTCCTGTGACACTAGTTATAGATTCCGATGCTTCACTTGAGGTTTACAGTATCCCTTGGACCTTCTTATTGACAATGAAACACAGAAATTGCATCGGAATTTAATACCAAGTTCACAATGCCGATTTAAGTACAAGGAAGACTGACTCTTCTTACTGTCTATGTTTTAACCATTCCTGTGACACTAGTTATAGATTCCGACGCTTCACTCCAGGTTTACTGTTTCCCTTGGACCTTCTTCTTGACGATGAAGCACAGAAATTGCATCGGAATTAAATACAAAAGGCACAATGCCGACTTAAGTATATGAAGACCGACTCTTCCTACTGACTATGTTTTGAACCATTCCTGTGACACTAGTTATGGATTCCGATGCTTCACTTGAGGTTTTCTGTATCCCTTGGACCTTCTTATTGACGATGAAATACGGAAATCGCATCGGAATTAACACAATAGGAACACTGCCGACTTTAGTACAAAAAGACTGACTCCTCTTACTGACTATGTTTTGAACCATTCCTGTGACACTAGTTATAGATTCCGATGCTTCACTTCAGCTTTACTGTATCCCTGTGACCTACGTTTTGACGATGAAACACAGAAATTGCATCGGAATTAAATAGAAGATGCACAATGCCGACTTAAGTACAAGAAGACTGTCTCTTCCTACTGTCTATGCTTTGAACCATTCCTGTGACACTAGTTATAGATTCCGATGCTTCACTTCAGGTTTGCTGTGTCCCTTGGACCATCTTATTGACGATGAAACACAGAAATGGCCTCGGAATTAAATACAAATTGGCACAATGCCGACTTAAGTACATGAAGACCGACACTTCCTTTTGACTATGATTTGAACCATTCCTGTGACACTAGTTATAGATTCCGATGCGTCACTTCAGGTTTACTGTATCCCACTGACCTTCTTATTGACGATGAAACACAGAAATTGCATCGGAATTAAATACAAGAGGCACAAGCCGACTTAAGTACAAGAAGACTGACATGTCTTACTGACTATGATTTGAACCATTCCTGTGAGACTAGTTATAGATTGCGATGCTTCCTTTTAGGTTTACTGTATCCCTCTGACCTTCTTATTGACGATGAAACACAGAAATTACATCGGAATTAAATACAAAAGGCACAATGCCGACTTAAGTACATGAAGACCGACACTTCCTTTTGACTATGATTTGATCCATTCCTGTGACACTAGTTATAGATTCCGATGCGTCACTTCAGGTTTACTGTATCCCTCTGACCTTCTTATTGACGATGAAACACAGAAATTGCCTCGGAATTAAATACAAGAGGCACAATGCCGACTTAAGTACAAGAAGACTGACTCCTTTTACTGACTATGTTTTGAACCATTCCTGTGAGACTAGTTATGGATTGCGATGCTTCCCTTCAGGTTTACTGTATCCCTCTGACCTTCTTATTGACGATGAAACACAGAAATTACATCGGAATTAAATACAAAAAGCACAATGCCGACATAAGTACATCAAGACCGACACTTCCCACTGACTATGATTTTAACCATTCCTGTGACACTAGTTATAGATTCCGATGCTTCACTTGAGGTTTACTGTATCCATTGGACCTTCTTATTGACGATGAACACAGAAATTGCCTCGGAATTAAATACAAAAGGCACAATGCCGACTTAAGTACAAGAACACTGACTCCTTTTACTGACTATGTTTTGAACCATTCCTGTGAGACTAGTTATAGATTGCGATGCTTCACTTCAGGTTTACTGTTTCCCTCTGACCTTCTTATTGACGATGAAGCACAGAAATTGCATCGGAACTAAATACAAAAGGCACAATGCCGACTTACGTACATGAAGACTGACACTTCCTACTGACTATGATTTGAACCATTCCTGTGACACTAGTTATAGATTCCGATGCGTCACTTCAGGTTTACTGTATCCCTCTGACCTTCTTATTGACGATGAAACACAGAAATTGCATCGGAATTAAATAGAAAAGGCACAATGCCGACTTAAGTACAAGAAGACTGACTCATCTTACTGTCTATGTTCTGAACCATTCCTGTGACACTAGTTATTGATTCCGACGCTTCACTCCAGGTTTACTGTATCCCTTGGACCTTCTTATTGACGATGAAGCACAGAAATTGCATCGGAATTAAATACAAAAGGAACAATGCCGACTTAAGTACATGAAGACCGACACTCCCCACTGACTATGACTTGAACCATTCCTGTGACACTAGTTATAGATTCCGATGCTTCACTTGAGGTTAACTGTATCCCTTGGACCTACGTATTGACGATGAAACACAGAAATTGCATCGGAATTTAATACCAAGGGCACAATGCCGATTTAAGTACAAGAAAAGACTGACTCTTCTTACTGTCTATGTTTTAACCATTCCTGTGACACTAGTTATAGATTCCGACGCTTCACTCCAGGTTTACTGTTTCCCTTGGACCTTCTTATTGACGATGAAACACAGAAATTGCATCGGAATTAAATACAAAAGGCACAATGCCGACTTAAGTACAAGAAGACTGACTCCTTTTACTGGCTATGTTTTGAACCATTCATTTGACACTAGTTATAAATTCGGATGCTTCACTTCAGGTTTGCTGTATCCCTCTGACCTTCTTATTGACGATGAAACACAGAAATTGCATCGGAATTAAATGCGAAAGGCACAATGCCGACTTATGTACAAGAAGACTGACTCATCTTACTGCCTATGTTCTGAACCATTCCTGTGACACTAGTTATAGATTCAGACGCTTCACTCCAGGTTTACTGTATCCCTTGGACCTTCTTATTGACGATGAAGCACAGAAATTGCATCGGAATTAAATACAAAAGGCACAATGCCGACTTAGGTACATGAAGACCGACTCTTCCTACTGACTATGTTTTGAACCATTCCTGTGACACTAGTTATAGATTCCGATGCTTAACTTGAGGTTTACTGTATCCCTTGGACCTTCTTATTGACGATGAAACACAGAAATTGCATCGAAATTAAATACAAAAGGCACAATGCCGACTTAAGTACAAGTAGACTGACTCATCTTACTGTCAATGTTCTGAACCATTCCTGTGACACTAGTTATAGATTCCGATGCTTCACTTCAGGTTTACTGTATCCCTTGGACCTTCTTATTAACGATGAAATACAGAAATAGCATCGGAATTATCACAATAGGCACACTGCCGACTTAAGTACAAAAAGACTGACTCCTCTTACTGACTATTTTTTGAAACATTCCTGTGACACCTGTTATAGATTCCGATGCTTCACTTCAGCTTTACTGTACCCCTCTGACCTACTTTTTGACAATGAAACACAGAAATTGAATCGGAATGAAATAGAAAAGGCACAATGCTGACTTAAGTACAAGAAGACTGACTCATCTTACTGTCAATGTTCTGAACCATTCCTGTGACACTAGTTATAGATTCCGATGCTTCACTTCAGGTTTACTGTATCGCTTGGACCTTCTTAATGACGATGAAACACAGAAATTGCCTCGGAATTAAATACAAAAGGCACAATGCCGACTTAAGTACAAGAAGACTGACTCCTTTTACTGACTATGCTTTGAACCATTCCTGTGAGACTAGTTATAGATTGCCATGTTTCCCTTCAGGTTTACTGTATCCCTCTGACCTTCTTATTGACGATGAAACACAGAAATTGCATCGGAATTAAATACAAAAGGGACAATGCCGTCTTAAGTACATGAAGACCGGCACTTCCTACAGACTATGATTTGAACCATTCCTGTGACACTAGTTATAGATTCCAATGCTTCACTTGAGGTTTACTGAATCCCTTGGACCTTCTTATTGACGATGAAACACAGAAATTGCATCGGAATTAAATACAAAAGGTACAATGTCGACTTACGTACATGAAGACCGACACTTCCTACTGACTATGATTTGAACCATTCCTGTGATAGTAGTTATAGATTCCGATGCGTCACTTCAGGTTTACTGTATCCCTCTGACCTTCGTATTGACGATGAAACACAGAAATGGCATCGCAATTAAATACAAGAGGCACAATGCCGACTTAAGTACAAGAAGACAGACTCTTCTTACTGACTATGATTTGAACCATTCCTGTGAGACTAGTTACAGATTGCGATGCTTCCCTTCAGGTTAGATGTATCCCTCTGACCTTCTTATTGACGATGAAACACAGAAATTGCATCGGAATTAAATACAAAAGGCACAATGCCGACTTAAGTACATGAAGACCGACACTTCCTACTGACTATGATTTGAACCATTCCTGTGACACTAGTTACAGATTCCGATGCTTCACTTGAGGTTTACTGTATACCTTGGACCTTCTTATTGACGATGAAACACAGAAATTGCATCGGAATTAAATGCAAAAGGCACAATGCCGACTTAAGTACAAGAAGACTGACTCATCTTACTGTCTATGTTCTGAACCATTCCTGTGACACTAGTTATAGATTCCGATGCTTCACTCCAGGTTTACTGTATCCCTTGGACCCTGTTATTGACGATGAAGCACAGAAATTGCATCGGAATTAAATACAAAAGGCACAATGCCGACTTAAGTACATGAAGACCGACTCTTCCTACTGACTATGTTTTGAACCATCCCTGTGACACTAGTTATAGATTCCGATGCTTCACTTCAGGTTTACTGTATCCCTTTTACCTTCTTATTGACGATGAAACACAGAAATTGCATCGGAATTAAATACAAAAGGCACAATGCTGACTTAAGTACAAAAAGACTGACTCCTCTTACTGACTATGCTTTGAACCATTCCTGTGACACTAGTTATAGATTGCGATGCTTCACTTCAGGTTTACTGTATCCCTTGGACCTTTTTATTGACGATGAAATACAGAAATCGCACCGGAAGTAACACAATAGGCACACTGCCGACTTAAGTACAAATAGACTGACTCCTCTTACACACTAGGTTTTGAACCATTCCTGTGACACTAGTTATAGGTTCCGATGCTTCACTTTAGCTTTACTGTACCACTCTGACCTACTTTTTGACGATGAAACACAGAAATTGCATCGGAATTAAATAGGTAAGGCACAATGCCGACTTAAGTACAAGAAGACTGACTCTTCCTACTGTCAATGTTTTGAACCATTCCGGTGACACTAGTTATAGATTCCGATGCTTCACTTCAGGTTTACTGTATCCCTTGGACCTTCTTATTGACGATGAAACACAGATATTGCCTCGGAATTAAATACAAAAGGCACAATGCCGACTTAAGTACAAGAAGACTGACACTTCTTACTGTCTATGATTTGAACCATTCCTGTGACACTAGTTATAGGTTCCGATGCTACACTCCAGGCTTACTATATCCCATGGACCTTCTTATTGACGATGAAACACAGATATTGCATCGGAATTTCATTCAAGAGGCACAATGCAGACTTAAGGATAAGAAGACAGACTCTTCTTACTTACTTTGTTTTGAACCATTCCTGTGACACTAGTTATAGATTCCGATGCTTCACTTCAGGTTTACTGTATCCCTTGGACCGTCTTATTTGCAATGAAACACAGAAATTGCATCGGAATTAAATACAAAAGGCACAATGCCGAATTAAGTACATGAAGACCAACTCATCCTACTGACTATGTTTGAACCGTTCCTGTGACACTAGTTATAGATTCCGATGCTTCACTCGAGGTTAACTGTATCCCTTGGACCTTCTTATTGACGATGAAACACAGAAATTGCATCGGAATTTAATACCAAGGGCACAATGCCGATTTAAGTACAAGGAAGACTGATTCTTCTTACTGTCTATGTTTTAACCATTCCTGTGACACTAGTTATAGATTCCGACGCTTCACTCCAGGTTTACTGTTTCCCTTGGACCTTCTTATTGACGATGAAACACAGAAATTGCATCGGAATAAAATACAAAAGGCACAATGCCGACTTAAGTACATGAAGACCGACACTTCCTACTGACTATGGTTTGAACCATTCCTGTTACACTAGACATAGATTCCGATGCTTCACTTGAGGTTTACTGTATCCCTTTTACCTTCTTATTGACGATGAAACACAGAAATTGCATCGCAATTAATTGCAAAAGGCACAATGCCGACTTAAGTACAAGGAGCCTTGCTCATCTTACTGTTTATGTTCTGAACCATTCCTGTGACTCTAGTTATAGATTCCGACGCTTCACTCCAGGTTTACTGTATCCCTTGGACCTTCTTATTAACGATGAAGCACAGAAATTGCATCGGAAATAAATACAAAAGGCTCAATGCCGATTTAAGTACATGAAGACCAACCCTTCCTACTGACTATGTTTGAACCGTAACTGTGACACTAGTTATAGATTCCGATGCTTCACTTGAGGTTTACTGTATCCCTTGGACTTTCTTATTGACGATGAAACACAGAAATTGCATCGGAATTTAATACCAAGGGCACAATGCCGATTTAAGTACAAGGAAGACTGACTCTTCTTACTGTCTATGTTTTAACCATTCCTGTGACACTAGTTATAGATTCCGACGCTTCACTCCAGGTTTACTGTTTCCCTTGGACCATCTTATTGACGATGAAACACAGAAATTGCATCGGAATAAAATACAAAAGGCACAATGCCGACTTAAGTACATGAAGACCGACACTTCCTACTGACTATGGTTTGAACCATTCCTGTGACACTAGTCATAGATACCGATGCTTCACTTGAGGTTTACTGTATCCCTTGGACCTTCTTATTGACGATGAAACACAGAAATTCCGTCGGAATTAAATGCAAAAGGCACAATACCGACTTAAGTACAAGAAGACTGACTCATCTTACTGCCTATGTTCTGAACCATTCCTGTGACACTAGTTAAAGATTGCGATGCTTCCCTTCAGGTTTACTGTATCCCTCTGACCTTCTTATTGACGATGAAACACAGAAATTGCATCGGAATTAAATACAAGAGGCACAATGCCGACTTAAGTACAAGAAGACTGACTCTTATTACTGACTATGATTTCAACCATTCCTGTGAGACTAGTTATAGATTGCGATGCTTCCCTTCAGGTTAACTGTATCCCTCTGACCTTGTTATTGACGATGAAACACTGAAATTGCATCGGAATTAAATACAAAATGAGCAATGCCGCCTTAAGTACATGAAGACCGACTCTTCCTACCGACAATGATTTGAACCATTCCTGTGACACTAGTTATAGATTCCAATGCTTCACTTGGGGTTTACTGTATCCCTTGGACCTTCTTATTGTCGATGAAACACAGAAATTGCCTCGGAATTAAATACAAAAGGCTCAATGCCGACTTAAGTACAAGAAGACTGACTCCTTTTACTGACTATGTTTTGAACCATTCCTGTGAGACTAGTTATAGATTGCGATGCTTCACTTCAGGTTTACTGTATCCCTCTGACCTTCCTATTGACGATGAAACACAGAAATTGCATCGGAATTAAATACAAAAGGCACAATGCCGACTTACGTACATGAAGACCGACACTTCCTACTGACTATGATTTGAACCATTCCTGTGACACTAGTTATAGATTACGATGCGTCACTTCAGGGTTTCTGTATCCCTCTGACCTTCTTATTGACGATGAAACACAGAAATTGCATCGGAATTAAATACAAGAGGCACAATGCCGACTTAAGTACAAGAAGACTGACTCTTCTTACGGACTATGATCTCAACCATTCCTGTGAGACTAGTTATAGATTGCGATGCTTCCCTTCAGGTTAACTGTATCCCTCTGACCTTCTTATTGACGATGAAACACTGAAATTGCATCGGAATTAAATACAAAAGGCACAATGCCGCCTTAAGTACATGAAGACCGACTCTTCCTACCGACAATGATTTGAACCATTCCTGTGACACTAGTTATAGATTCCGATGCTTCACTTGAGGTTTACTGTATCCCTTGGACCTTCTTATTGACGATGAAACACAGTAATTGCGTCGGAATTAATTGCAAAAGGCACAATGCCGACTTAAGTACAAGGAGACTTACTCATCTTACTGTCTATGTTCTGAACCATTCCTGTGACACTAGTTATAGATTCCGACGCTTCACTCCAGGTTTACTGTATACCTTGGACCTTCTTATTAACGATTAAGCACAGAAATTGCATCGGAATTAAATACAAAAGGCTCAATGCCGATTTAAGTACATGAAGACCAACCCTTCCTACTGACTATGATTTGAACGATTCCTGTGACACTAGTTATAGATTGCGATGCGTCACTTCAGGTTTACTGTATCCCTCTGACCTTCTTATTGACGATGAAACACAGAAATTGCATCGGAATTAAATACAAGAGGCACAATGCCGACTTAAATACAAGAAGACTGACTCTTCTTTCTGACTTTGATTTGAACTATTCCTGTGAGACTAGTTATAGATTGCGATGCCTCCCTTCAGGTTTACTGTATCCCTCTGACCTTCTTATTGACGATGAAACACCGAAATTGCATCGGAATGAAATACAAAGGGCACAATGCCGACTTAAGTACATGAAGACCGACACTTCCTACTGACTATGATTTGAACCGTTCCTGTGACACTAGTTTTGGATTCCGATGCTTCACTTGAGGTTTACTGTATCCCTTGGACCTTCTTATTGACGATGAAACACAGAAATTGCCTCGGAATTAAATACAAAAGGCACAATGCCGACTTAAGTACAAGAAGACTGACTCCTTTTACTGACTATGTTTTGAACCATTCCTGGGAGACTAGTTATAGATTGCGATGCTTCACTTCAGGTTTACTGTATCCCTCTGACCTTCTTATTGACGATGAAACACAGAAATTGCATCGGAATTAAATACAAGAGGCACAATGCCGACTTAAGTACAAGAAGACTGACTCTTCTTACTGACTATGATTTCAACCATTCCTGTGAGACTAGTTATTGATTGCGATTCTTCCCTTCAGGTTAAATGTATCCCTCTGACCTTCTTATTGACGATGAAACACAGAAATTGCATCGGAATTAAATACAAGAGGCACAATGCCGACTTAAGTACAAGAAGACTGACTCTTCTTACTGACTATGATTTCAACCATTCCTGTGAGACTAGTTATTGATTGCGATTCTTCCCTTCAGGTTAAATGTATCCCTCTGACCTTCTTATTGACGATGAAACACTGAAATTGCATCGGAATTAAATACAAAAGGCACAATGCCGCCTTAAGTACATGAAGACCGACTCTTCCTACCGACAATGATTTGAACCATTCCTGTGACACTAGTTATAGATTCCGATGCTTCACTTAAGGTTTACTGTATCCGTTGGACCTTCTTATTGACGATGAAACACAGAAATTGCATCGCAATTAATTGCAAAAGGCACAATGCCGACTTAAGTACAAGGAGACTTACTCATCTTACTGTCTATGTTCTGAACCATTCCTGTGACACTAGTTATAGATTCCGACGATTCACTCCAGGTTTACTGTATCCCTTGGACCTTCTTATTAACGATGAAGCACAGAAATTGCATCGGAAATAAATACAAAAGCCTCAATGCCGATTTAAGTACATGAAGACCAACCCTTCCTACTGACTATGTTTGAACCGTTACTGTGACACTAGTTATAGATTCCGATGCTTCACTTGAGGTTTACTGTATCCCTTGGACCTTCTTATTGACGATGAAACACAGAAATTGCATCGGAATTTAATACCAAGGGCACAATGCCGATTTAAGTACAAGGAAGACTGACTCTTCTTACTGTCTATGTTTTAACCATTCCTGTGACACTAGTTATAGATTCCGACGCTTCACTCCAGGTTAACTGTTTCCCTTGGACCTTCTTATTGACGATGAAACACAGAAATGGCATCGGAATTAAATACAAAAGGCACAATGCCGACTTAAGTACATGAAGACCGACACTTCCTACTGACTATGGTTTGAACCATTCCTGTGACACTAGTCATAGATTCCGATGCTTCACTTGAGGTTTACTGTATCCCTTGGACCTTCTTATTGACGATGAAACACAGAAATTCCGTCGGAATTAAATGCAAAAGGCACAATGCCGACTTAAGTACAAGAAGACTGACTCATCTTACTGTCTATGTTCTGAACCATTCCTGTGACACTAGTTAAAGATTGCGATGCTTCCCTTCAGGTTTACTGTATCCCTCTGACCTTCTTATTGACGATGAAACACAGAAATTGCATCGGAATTAAATACAAAAGGCACAATGCCGACTTAAGTACATGAAGACCGACACTTCCTACTGACTATTATTTAAACCATTCCTGTGACACTAGTTATAGATTCCGATGCGTCACTTCAGGTTTACTGTATCCCTCTGACCTTCTTATTGACGATGAAACACAGAAATTGCATCGGAATTAAATACAAGAGGCACAATGCCGACTTAAGTACAAGACGACTGACTCTTCTTACTGACTGTGATTTCAACCATTCCTGTGAGACTAGTGATAGATTGCGATGCTTCCCTTCAGGTTAACTGTATCCCTCTGACCTTCTTATTGACGATGAAACACTGAAATTACATCGGAATTAAATACAAATGGCACAATGCCGCCTTAAGTACATGAAGACCGACTCTTCCTACCGACAATGATTTGAACCATTCCTGTGACACTAGTTATGGATTCCGATGCTTCACTTGGGGTTTACTGTATCCCTTGGACCTTCTTATTGACGATGAAACACAGAAATTGCCTCGGAATTAAATACAAAAGTCACAATGCCGACTTAAGCACAAGAAGACTGACTCCTTTTACTGACTATGTTTTGAACCATTCCTGTGAGACTAGTTATAGATTGCGATGCTTCACTTCAGGTTTACTGTATCCCGCTGACCTTCCTATTGACGATGAAACACAGAAGTTGCATCGGAATTAAATACAAAAGGCACAATGCCGACTTACGTACATGAAGACCGACACTTCCTACTGACTATGTTTGAACCGTTACTGTGACACTAGTTATAGATTCCGATGCTTCACTTGAGGTTTACTGTATCCCTTGGACCTTCTTATTGACGATGAAACACAGAAATTGCATCGGAATTTAATACCAAGGGCTCAATGCCGATTTAAGTACAAGGAAGACTGACTCTTCTTACTGTCTATGTTTTAACCAATCCTGTGACACTAGTTATAGATTCCGACGCTTCACTCCAGGTTTACTGTTTCCCTTGGACCTTCTTATTGACGATGAAACACAGAAATTGCATCGGAATTAAAAACAAAAGGCACAATGCCGACTTACGTACATGAAGACCGACACTTCCTACTGACTATGATTTGAACCATTCCTGTGACACTAGTTATAGATTACGATGCTTCACTTGAGGTTTACTGTGTCCCTTGGACCTTCTTATTGACGATGAAACACAGAAATTGCATCGGAATTAAATGCAAAAGTCACAATGCCGACTTAAGTACAAGAAGACTGACTCATTTTACTGTCTATGTTCTGAACCATTCCTGTGACACTAGTTATAGATTCCGACGCTTCACTCCAGGTTTACTGTATCCCTTGGACCTTCTTATTGACGATGAAGCACAGAAATTGCATCGGAATTAAATACAAAAGGCACAATGCCGACTTAAGTACATGAAGACCGACTCTTCCTACTGACTATGTTTTGAACCATTCCTGTGACACTAGTTATAGATTCCGATGCTTCACTTGAGGTTTACTGTATCCCTTGGACCTTCTTATTGACGATGAAACACAGAAATTGCATCGGAATTAAACACAAAAGGCACAATGACGACTTAAGTACAAGAAGACTGACTCATCTTACTGTCTATGTTCTGAACCATTCCTGTGACAGTAGTTATAGATTCCGATGCTTCACTTCAGGTTTACTGTATCCCTTGGACCTCCTTATTGACGATGAAACACAGAAATTGCCTCGGAATTAAATACAAAAGGCACAATGCCGACTTAAGTACAAGAAGAGTGACTCCTTTTACTGACTATGATTTGAACCATTCCTGTGAGACTAGTTATAGTTTGCGATGCTTCCCTTCAGGTTTACTGTATCCCTCTGACCTTCTTATTGACGATGAAACACAGAAATCGCATCGGAAGTAAATACAAAAGGCACAATGCCGACTTAAGTACATGAAGACCGACACTTCCTACTGACTATGATTTGAACCATGCCTGTGACACTAGATATAGATTCCGATGCGTCACTTCCGGTTTACTGTATCCCTCTGACCTTGTTATTGACGATGAAACACAGAAATTGCATCGGAATTAAATACAAGAGGGACAATGCCGAGTTAAGTACAAGAAGACTGACTCTTCTTACTGACTATGATTCCTACTATTCCTGTGAGACTAGTTATAGATTGTGATGCTTCCCTTCACGTTTACTGTATCCCTCTGACCTTCTTATTGACGATGAAACACAGAAATTGCATCGGAATTAAATACAAAAGGCACAATGCCGACTTAAGTACATGAAGACCGACACTTCCTACTGACTATGATTTGAACCATTCCTGTGGCACTAGTTATAGATTCCGATGCTTCCCTTGAGGTTTACTGTATCCCTTGGACCTTCTTATTGACGATGATACACAGAAATTGCCTCAGAATTAAATACAAAAGGCACAATGCCGACTTAAGTACAAGAAGACTAACTCCTTTTACTGACTATGTTTTGAACCACTCCTGTGAGACTAGTTATAGATTGCGATGCTTCACTTCAGGTTTACTGTATCCCTCTAACCTTCTTATTGACGATGAAACACAGAAATCGCATCGGAAATAAATGCAAATGGCACAATGCCGACTTACGTACATGAAGACCGACACTTCCTACTGACTATGATTTGAACCATTCCTGTGACACTAGTTATAGATTCCGATGCGTCACTTCAGGTTAACTGTATCCCTCTGACCTTGTTATTGACGATGAAACACAGTAATTGCATCGGAATTAAATACAAGAGGGACAATGCCGACTTAAGTACAAGAAGACTGACCCTTCTTACTGACTATGATTTGAACTACTCCTGTGAGACTTGTTATAGATTGTGATGCTTCCCTTCAGGTTTACTGTATCCCTCTGACCTTCTTATTGACGATGAAACACAGAAATTGCATCGGAATTAAATACAAAACGCACAATGCCGACTTAAGTACATGAAGACCGACACTTCCTACTGACTAAGATTTGAACCATTCCTGTGACACTAGTTACAGATTCCGATGCTTCACTTGTGGTTTACTGTATCCCTTGGACCTTCTTATTGACGATGAAACAAAGAAATTGCCTCGGCATTAAATACAAAAGGCACAATGCCGACTTAAGTACAAGAAGACTAACTTCTTTTACTGACTATGTTTTGAACCATTCCTCTGAGACTAGTTATAGATTGCGATGCTTCACTTCAGGTTTCTGTATCCCTCTGACCTTCTTATTGACGATGAAACACAGAAATCGCATCGCAATTATATACAAAAGGCACAATGCCGACTTAAGTACATGAAGACCGACACTTCCTACTGACTATGATTTGAACCATTCCTGTGACACTAGTTATAGATTCCGATGCGTCACTTCAGGTTTACTGTATCCCTCTGACCTTGTTATTGACGATGAAACACAGAAATTTCATCGGAATTAAATACAAGAGGGACAATGCCGACTTAAGTACAAGAAGACTGACTCTTCTTACTGACTATGATTTGAACTATTCCTGTGAGACTAGTTCTAGATAGTGATGCTTCCCTTCAGGTTTACTGTATCCCTCTGACCTTCTTATTGACGATGAATCACAGAAATTGCATCGGAATTAAATACAAAAGGCACAATGCCGACTTAAGTACATGAAGACCGACACTTCCTACTGACTATGATTTGAACCATTCCTGTGACACTAGTTATAGATTCCGATGCTTCACTTGAGGTTTACTGTATCCCTTGGACCTTCTTATTGACGATGAAACACAGAAATTGCCTTGGAAGTAAATACAAAAGGCACAATGCCGACTTAAGTACAAGAAGACTAACACCTGTTACTAACTATGTTTTGAACCATTTCTGTGAGACTAGTTATAGATTGCGATGCTTCACTTCAGGTTTACTGTATCCCTCTGACCTTCTTATTGACGATGAAACACAGAAATTGCATCGGAATTAAATACAAAAGGCACAATGCCGACTTACGTACATGAAGACCGACACTTCCTACTGACTATGATTTGAACCATTCCTGTGACACTAGTTATAGATTCCGATGCGTCACTTCAGGTTTACTGTATCCCTCTGACTTTCTTATTGACGATGAAACACAGAAATTGCATCGGAATTAAATACAAGAGGCACAATGCCGACTTAAGTACAAGAAGCCTGACTCTTCTTACTGACTATAATTTCAACCATTCCTGTGAGACTAGTTATAGATTGCGATGCTTCCCTTCAGGTTAACTGTATCCCTCTGACCTTCTTATTGACGATGAAACACAGAAATTGCATCGGAATTAAATACAAAAGGCACAATGCCGACATAAGTACAAGAAAACTGTCTCTTCTTACTGACTATGTTTTGAACCATTCCTGTGACACTAGTTATAGATTCCGAAGCTTCACTTGAGGTTTACTGTATCCCTTGGACCTTCTTATTAACGATGAAGCACAGAAATTGCATCGGAAATAAATACAAAAGCCTCAATGCCGATTTAAGTACATGAAGACCAACCCTTCCTACTGACTATGTTTGAACCGTTACTGTGACACTAGTTATAGATTCCGATGCTTCACTTGAGGTTTACTGTATCCCTTGGACCTTCTTATTGACGATGAAACACAGAAATTGCATCGGAATTTAATACCAAGGGCACAATGCCGATTTAAGTACAAGGAAGACTGACTCTTCTTACTGTCTATGTTTTAACCATTCCTGTGACACTAGTTATAGATTCCGACGCTTCACTCCAGGTTAACTGTTTCCCTTGGACCTTCTTATTGACGATGAAACACAGAAATGGCATCGGAATTAAATACAAAAGGCACAATGCCGACTTAAGTACATGAAGACCGACACTTCCTACTGACTATGGTTTGAACCATTCCTGTGACACTAGTCATAGATTCCGATGCTTCACTTGAGGTTTACTGTATCCCTTGGACCTTCTTATTGACGATGAAACACAGAAATTCCGTCGGAATTAAATGCAAAAGGCACAATGCCGACTTAAGTACAAGAAGACTGACTCATCTTACTGTCTATGTTCTGAACCATTCCTGTGACACTAGTTAAAGATTGCGATGCTTCCCTTCAGGTTTACTGTATCCCTCTGACCTTCTTATTGACGATGAAACACAGAAATTGCATCGGAATTAAATACAAAAGGCACAATGCCGACTTAAGTACATGAAGACCGACACTTCCTACTGACTATTATTTAAACCATTCCTGTGACACTAGTTATAGATTCCGATGCGTCACTTCAGGTTTACTGTATCCCTCTGACCTTCTTATTGACGATGAAACACAGAAATTGCATCGGAATTAAATACAAGAGGCACAATGCCGACTTAAGTACAAGACGACTGACTCTTCTTACTGACTGTGATTTCAACCATTCCTGTGAGACTAGTGATAGATTGCGATGCTTCCCTTCAGGTTAACTGTATCCCTCTGACCTTCTTATTGACGATGAAACACTGAAATTACATCGGAATTAAATACAAATGGCACAATGCCGCCTTAAGTACATGAAGACCGACTCTTCCTACCGACAATGATTTGAACCATTCCTGTGACACTAGTTATGGATTCCGATGCTTCACTTGGGGTTTACTGTATCCCTTGGACCTTCTTATTGACGATGAAACACAGAAATTGCCTCGGAATTAAATACAAAAGTCACAATGCCGACTTAAGCACAAGAAGACTGACTCCTTTTACTGACTATGTTTTGAACCATTCCTGTGAGACTAGTTATAGATTGCGATGCTTCACTTCAGGTTTACTGTATCCCGCTGACCTTCCTATTGACGATGAAACACAGAACTTGCATCGGAATTAAATACAAAAGGCACAATGCCGACTTACGTACATGAAGACCGACACTTCCTACTGACTATGTTTGAACCGTTACTGTGACACTAGTTATAGATTCCGATGCTTCACTTGAGGTTTACTGTATCCCTTGGACCTTCTTATTGACGATGAAACACAGAAATTGCATCGGAATTTAATACCAAGGGCTCAATGCCGATTTAAGTACAAGGAAGACTGACTCTTCTTACTGTCTATGTTTTAACCAATCCTGTGACACTAGTTATAGATTCCGACGCTTCACTCCAGGTTTACTGTTTCCCTTGGACCTTCTTATTGACGATGAAACACAGAAATTGCATCGGAATTAAAAACAAAAGGCACAATGCCGACTTACGTACATGAAGACCGACACTTCCTACTGACTATGATTTGAACCATTCCTGTGACACTAGTTATAGATTACGATGCTTCACTTGAGGTTTACTGTGTCCCTTGGACCTTCTTATTGACGATGAAACACAGAAATTGCATCGGAATTAAATGCAAAAGTCACAATGCCGACTTAAGTACAAGAAGACTGACTCATTTTACTGTCTATGTTCTGAACCATTCCTGTGACACTAGTTATAGATTCCGACGCTTCACTCCAGGTTTACTGTATCCCTTGGACCTTCTTATTGACGATGAAGCACAGAAATTGCATCGGAATTAAATACAAAAGGCACAATGCCGACTTAAGTACATGAAGACCGACTCTTCCTACTGACTATGTTTTGAACCATTCCTGTGACACTAGTTATAGATTCCGATGCTTCACTTGAGGTTTACTGTATCCCTTGGACCTTCTTATTGACGATGAAACACAGAAATTGCATCGGAATTAAACACAAAAGGCACAATGACGACTTAAGTACAAGAAGACTGACTCATCTTACTGTCTATGTTCTGAACCATTCCTGTGACAGTAGTTATAGATTCCGATGCTTCACTTCAGGTTTACTGTATCCCTTGGACCTCCTTATTGACGATGAAACACAGAAATTGCCTCGGAATTAAATACAAAAGGCACAATGCCGACTTAAGTACAAGAAGAGTGACTCCTTTTACTGACTATGATTTGAACCATTCCTGTGAGACTAGTTATAGTTTGCGATGCTTCCCTTCAGGTTTACTGTATCCCTCTGACCTTCTTATTGACGATGAAACACAGAAATCGCATCGGAAGTAAATACAAAAGGCACAATGCCGACTTAAGTACATGAAGACCGACACTTCCTACTGACTATGATTTGAACCTTGCCTGTGACACTAGATATAGATTCCGATGCGTCACTTCCGGTTTACTGTATCCCTCTGACCTTGTTATTGACGATGAAACACAGAAATTGCATCGGAATTAAATACAAGAGGGACAATGCCGAGTTAAGTACAAGAAGACTGACTCTTCTTACTGACTATGATTCCTACTATTCCTGTGAGACTAGTTATAGATTGTGATGCTTCCCTTCACGTTTACTGTATCCCTCTGACCTTCTTATTGACGATGAAACACAGAAATTGCATCGGAATTAAATACAAAAGGCACAATGCCGACTTAAGTACATGAAGACCGACACTTCCTACTGACTATGATTTGAACCATTCCTGTGGCACTAGTTATAGATTCCGATGCTTCCCTTGAGGTTTACTGTATCCCTTGGACCTTCTTATTGACGATGATACACAGAAATTGCCTCAGAATTAAATACAAAAGGCACAATGCCGACTTAAGTACAAGAAGACTAACTCCTTTTACTGACTATGTTTTGAACCACTCCTGTGAGACTAGTTATAGATTGCGATGCTTCACTTCAGGTTTACTGTATCCCTCTAACCTTCTTATTGACGATGAAACACAGAAATCGCATCGGAAATAAATACAAATGGCACAATGCCGACTTACGTACATGAAGACCGACACTTCCTACTGACTATGATTTGAACCATTCCTGTGACACTAGTTATAGATTCCGATGCGTCACTTCAGGTTAACTGTATCCCTCTGACCTTGTTATTGACGATGAAACACAGTAATTGCATCGGAATTAAATACAAGAGGGACAATGCCGACTTAAGTACAAGAAGACTGACCCTTCTTACTGACTATGATTTGAACTACTCCTGTGAGACTTGTTATAGATTGTGATGCTTCCCTTCAGGTTTACTGTATCCCTCTGACCTTCTTATTGACGATGAAACACAGAAATTGCATCGGAATTAAATACAAAACGCACAATGCCGACTTAAGTACATGAAGACCGACACTTCCTACTGACTAAGATTTGAACCATTCCTGTGACACTAGTTACAGATTCCGATGCTTCACTTGTGGTTTACTGTATCCCTTGGACCTTCTTATTGACGATGAAACAAAGAAATTGCCTCGGCATTAAATACAAAAGGCACAATGCCGACTTAAGTACAAGAAGACTAACTTCTTTTACTGACTATGTTTTGAACCATTCCTCTGAGACTAGTTATAGATTGCGATGCTTCACTTCAGGTTTCTGTATCCCTCTGACCTTCTTATTGACGATGAAACACAGAAATCGCATCGCAATTATATACAAAAGGCACAATGCCGACTTAAGTACATGAAGACCGACACTTCCTACTGACTATGATTTGAACCATTCCTGTGACACTAGTTATAGATTCCGATGCGTCACTTCAGGTTTACTGTATCCCTCTGACCTTGTTATTGACGATGAAACACAGAAATTTCATCGGAATTAAATACAAGAGGGACAATGCCGACTTAAGTACAAGAAGACTGACTCTTCTTACTGACTATGATTTGAACTATTCCTGTGAGACTAGTTCTAGATAGTGATGCTTCCCTTCAGGTTTACTGTATCCCTCTGACCTTCTTATTGACGATGAATCACAGAAATTGCATCGGAATTAAATACAAAAGGCACAATGCCGACTTAAGTACATGAAGACCGACACTTCCTACTGACTATGATTTGAACCATTCCTGTGACACTAGTTATAGATTCCGATGCTTCACTTGAGGTTTACTGTATCCCTTGGACCTTCTTATTGACGATGAAACACAGAAATTGCCTTGGAAGTAAATACAAAAGGCACAATGCCGACTTAAGTACAAGAAGACTAACACCTGTTACTAACTATGTTTTGAACCATTTCTGTGAGACTAGTTATAGATTGCGATGCTTCACTTCAGGTTTACTGTATCCCTCTGACCTTCTTATTGACGATGAAACACAGAAATTGCATCGGAATTAAATACAAAAGGCACAATGCCGACTTACGTACATGAAGACCGACACTTCCTACTGACTATGATTTGAACCATTCCTGTGACACTAGTTATAGATTCCGATGCGTCACTTCAGGTTTACTGTATCCCTCTGACTTTCTTATTGACGATGAAACACAGAAATTGCATCGGAATTAAATACAAGAGGCACAATGCCGACTTAAGTACAAGAAGCCTGACTCTTCTTACTGACTATAATTTCAACCATTCCTGTGAGACTAGTTATAGATTGCGATGCTTCCCTTCAGGTTAACTGTATCCCTCTGACCTTCTTATTGACGATGAAACACAGAAATTGCATCGGAATTAAATACAAAAGGCACAATGCCGACATAAGTACAAGAAAACTGTCTCTTCTTACTGACTATGTTTTGAACCATTCCTGTGACACTAGTTATAGATTCCGAAGCTTCACTTGAGGTTTACTGTATCCCTTGGACCTTCTTATTGACGATGAAACACAGAAATTGCATCGGAATTTAATACCAAGGGCACAATGCCGATTTAAGTACAAGGAAGACTGACTCTTCATTCTGTCTTTGTTTTAACCATTCCTGTGACACTACTTATAGATTCCGACGCTCCACCCCAGGTTTACTGTTTCCCTTGGAACATCTTATTGACGATGAAGCACAGAAATTGCATCGGAATTAAATACAAAAGGCACAATGCCGACTTAAGTACATGAAGAACGACTCTTCCTACTGACTATGTTTTGAACCATTCCTGTGACACTAGTTATAGATTCCGATGCTTCACTTGAGGTTTTCTGTATCTCTTGGACCTTCTTATTGACGATGAAATACAGAAATCGCATCGGAATTAACACAATAGGAACACTGCCGACTTAAGTACAAAAAGACTGACTCCTCTTACTGACTATGTTTTGAACCATTCCTGTGACACTAGTTATAGATTCCGATGCTTCACTTCAGGTTTACTGTATCCTTTGGACCTTCTTATTGACGATGAAATACCGAAATCGCATCGGAATTAACATAATAGGCACACTGCCGACTTAAGTACAAAAAGACTGACTCCTCTTACTGACTATGTTTTGAACCGTTCCTGTGACACTAGTTATAGATTCCGATGCTTCACTTCAGGTTTACTGTGTCCCTTGGACCATCTTATTGACGATGAAACACAGAAATTGCCTCGGAATTAAATACAAAAGGCACAATGCCGACTTAAGTACAAGAAGACTGACTCCTTTTACTGACTATGTTTTGAACCATTCCTGTGAAACTAGTTATAGATTCCGATGCTTCACATCAGCTTTACTGTACCCGTCTGACCTACTTTTTGACGATGAAACACAGAAATTGCATCGGAATTAAATAGAAAAGGCACAGTGCCGACTTAAGTACAAGAACACTGACTCTTACTACTGTCTATGTTTAGAACCATTCCTGTGACACTAGTTATAGATTCCGATGCTTCACTTCAGGTTTACTGTATCCCTTGGACCTTCTTATTGACGATAAAACACAGAAATTGCCTCGGAATTAAATACAAAAGGCACAATGCCGACTTAAGTACATGAAGACCGACACTTCCTTCTGACTATGATTTGAACCATTCCTGTGACACTAGTTATAGATTCCGATGCATCGCTTCAGGTTTACTGTATCCCTCTGACCTTCTTATTGACGATGAAACACAGAAATTGCATCGGAATTAAATACAAGAGGCACAATGCCGACTTAAGTACAAGAAGACTGACGCTTCTTACTGACTATGATTTCAATCATTCCTGTGAGACTAGTTATAGATTGCGATGCTTCCCTTCAGGTTAACTGTATCCCTCTGACCTTCTTATTGACGATGAAACACTGAAATTGCATCGGAATTAAATACAAAAGGCACAATGCCGCCTTAAGTACATGTAGACCGACTCTTCCTACCGACAATGATTTGATCCATTCCTGTGACACTAGTTATAGATTCCGATGCTTCACTTGGGGTTTACTGTATCCCTTGGACCTTCTTATTGACGATGAAGCACAGAAATTGCCTCGGAATTAAATACAAAAGGCACAATGCCGACTTAAGTTCAAGAAGACTGATTCCTTTTACTGACTATGCGTTGAACCATTCCTGTGAGACTAGTTATAGATTGCGATGCTTCACTTCAGGTTTACTGTATCCCTCTGACCTTCCAATTGACGATGAAACACAGAAATTGCATCGGAATTAAATACAAAATGCACAATGCCGACTTACGTACATGAAGACCGACACTTCCTACTGACTATGATTTGAACCATTCCTGTGACACTAGTTATAGATTACGATGCGTCACTTCAGGTTTACTGTATCCCTCTGAACTTCTTATTGACGATGAAACACAGAAATTGCATCGGAATTACATACAAGAGGCACAATGCCGACTTAAGTACAAGAAGACTGACTCTTCTTACTGACTATGATTTCAACCATTCCTGTGAGACTAGTTATAGATTGCGATGCTTCCCTTCAGGTTAACTGTATCCCTCTGACCTTCTTA
The DNA here is from genome assembly GCF_021461385.2 of Schistocerca piceifrons. Classification (NCBI taxonomy): domain Eukaryota; kingdom Metazoa; phylum Arthropoda; class Insecta; order Orthoptera; family Acrididae; genus Schistocerca; species Schistocerca piceifrons. The sequence continues at coordinate 128,096 of NW_025728109.1, read as the reverse complement.
TTGACGATGAAACACTGAAATTGCATCGGAATTAAATACAAAAGTCACAATGCCGCCTTAAGTACACGAAGACCGACTCTTCCTACCGACAATGATTTGAACCATTCCTGTGACACTAGTTATAGATTCCGATGCTTCACTTGAGGTTTACTGTATCCCTTGGACCTTCTTATTGACGATGAAACACAGAAATTGCATCGGAATTAATTGCAAAAGGCACAATGCCGACTTAAGTACAAGGAGACTTACTCATCTTACTGTCTATGTTCTGAACCATTCCAGTGACACTAGTTATAGATTCCGATGCTTCACTCCAGGTTTACTGTATCCCTTGGACCTTCTTATTAACGATTAAGCACAGAAATTGCATCGGAATTAAATACAAAAGGCTCAATGCCGATTTAAGTACATGAAGACAAACCCTTCCTACTGACTATGTTTGAACCGTTACTGTGACACTAGTTATAGATTCCGATGCTTCACTTGAGGTTTACTGTATCCCTTGGACCTTCTTATTGACGATGAAACACAGAAATTGCATCGGAATTTAATACCAATGGCACAATGCCGATTTAAGTACAAGGAAGACTGACTCTTCTTACTGTCTATGTTTTAACCATTCCTGTGACACTAGTTATAGATTCCGACGCTTCACTCCAGGTTTACTGTTTCCCTTGGACCTTCTTATTGACGATGAAACACAGAAATTGCATCGGAATTAAATACAAAAGGCACAATGCCGACTTACGTACATGAAGACCGACACTTCCTACTGACTATGATTTGAACCATTCCTGTGACATCAGTTATAGATTCCGATGCTTCACTTGAGGTTTACTGTGTCCCTTGGACCTTCTTATTGACGAGGAAACACAGAAATTGCATCGGAATTAAATGCAAAAGTCACAATGCCGAGTTAAGTACAAGAAGACTGACTCATCTTACTGTCTATGTTCAGAACCATTCCTGTGACACTAGTTATAGATTCCGACGCTTCACTCCAGGTTTACTGTATCCCTTGGACCTTCTTATTGACGATGAAGCACAGAAATTGCATCGGAATTTAATACAAAAGGCACAATGCCGACTTAAGTACATGAAGACCGACTCTTCCTACTGACTATGTTTTGAACCATGCCTGTGACACTAGTTATAGATTCCGATGCTTCACTTGAGGTTTACTGTATCCCTTGGACCTTCTTATTGACGATGAAACACAGAAATTGCATCGGAATTAAATACAAAAGGCACAATGCCGACTTAAGTACAAGAAGACTGACTCATCTTACTGTCTATGTTCTGAACCATTCCTGTGTCAGTAGTTATAGATTCCGATGCTTCACTTCAGGTTTACTGTATCCCTTGGAGCTTCTTATTGACGATGAAACACAGAAATTGCCTCGGAATTAAATACAAAAGGCACAATGCCGACTTACGTACAAGAAGAGTGACTCCTTTTACTGACTATGATTTGAACCATTCCTGTGAGACTAGTTATAGATTGCGATGCTTCCCTTCAGGTTTACTGTATCCCTCTGACCTTCTTATTGACGATGAAACACAGAAATCGCATCGGAATTAAATACAAAAGGCACAATGCCGACTTAAGTACATGAAGACCGACACTTCCTACTGACTATGATTTGAACCATTCCTGTGACACTAGATATAGATTCCGATGCGTCACTTCCGGTTTACTGTATCCCTCTGACCTTGTTATTGACGATGAGACACAGAAATTGCATCGGAATTAAATACAAGAGGGACAATGCCGAGTTAAGTACCAGAAGACTGACTCTTCTTACTGACTATGATTCCTAATATTCCTGTGAGACTAGTTATAGATTGTGATGCTTCCCTTCAGGTTTACTGTATCCCCCTGACCTTCTTATTGACGATGAAACACAGAAATTGCATCGGAATTAAATACAAAAGGCACAATGCCGACTTAAGTACATGAAGACCGACACTTCCTACTGACTATGATTTGAACCATTCCTGTGGCACTAGTTATAGATTCCGATGCTTTACTTGAGGTTTACTGTATCCCTTGGACCTTCTTATTGACGATGAAACACAGAAATTGCCTCAGAATTAAATACAAAAGGCACAATGCCGACTTAAGTACAAGAAGACTAACTCCTTTTACTGACTATGTTTGAACCACTCCTGTGAGACTAGTTATAGATTGCGATGCTTCACTTCAGGTTTACTGTATCCCTCTGACCTTCTTATTGACGATGAAACACAGAAATCGCATCGGAAATAAATACAAATGGCACAATGCCGACTTAAGTACATGAAGACCGACACTTCCTACTGACTATGATTTGAACCATTCCTGTGACACTAATTATAGATTCCGATGCGTCACTTCAGGTTAACTGTATCCCTCTGACCTTGTTATTGACGATGAAACACAGAAATTGCATCGGAATTAAATACAAGAGGGACAATGCCGACTTAAGTACAAGAAGACTGACCCTTCTTACTGACTATGATTTGAACTATTCCTGTGAGACTAGTTATAGATTGTGATGCTTCCCTTCAGGTTTACTGTATCCCTCTGACCTTCTTATTGACGATGAAACACAGATATTGCATCGGAATTAAATACAAAAGGCACAATGCCGACTTAAGTACATGAAGACAGACACTTCCTACTGACTAAGATGTGAACCATTCCCATTGACACTAGTTATAGATTCCGATGCTTCACTTGTGGTTTACTGTATCCCTTGGACCTTCTTATTGACGATGAAACACAGAAATTGCCTCGGAATTAAATACAAAAGGCACAATGCCGACTTAAGTACAAGAAGACTAACTCCTTTTACTGACTATGTTTTGAACCATTCCTGTGAGACTAGTTATAGATTGCGATGCTTCACTTCAGGTTTACTGTATCCCTCTGACCTTCTTATTGACGATGAAACACAGAAATCGCATCGGAATTATATACAAAAGGCACAATGCCGACTTAAGTACATGAAGACCGACACTTCCTACTGACTATGATTTGAACCATTCCTGTGCCATTAGTTATAGATTCCGATGCGTCACTTCAGGTTTACTGTATCCCTCTGACCTTGTTATTGACGATGAAACACAGAAATTGCCTCGGAATTAAATACAAAAGGCACAATGCCGACTTAAGTACAAGAAGACTAACTCCTTTTACTGACTATGTTTTGAACCATTCCTGTGAGACTAGTTATAGATTGCGATGCTTCACTTCAGGTTTACTGTATCCCTATGACCTTCTTATTGACGATGAAACACAGAAATTGCATCGGAATTAAATACAAAAGGCACAATGCCGACTTACGTACATGAAGACTAACACTTCCTACTGACTATGATTTAAACCATTCCTGTGACACTAGTTATAGATTCCGATGCGTCACTTCAGGTTTACTGTATCCCTCTGACCTTCTTATTGACGATGAAACACAGAAATTGCATCGGAATTAAATACAAGAGGCACAATGCAGACTTAAGTACAAGAAGCCTGACTCTTCTTACTGACTATGATTTCAACCATTCCTGTGAGTCTAGTAATAGATTGCGATGCTTCCCTTCAGGTTAACTGTATCCCTCTGACCTTCTTATTGACGATGAAACACAGAAATTGCATCGGAATTAAATACAAAAGTCACAATGCCGCCTTAAGTACATGAAGACCGACACTTCCTAGTGACTATGTTTTCAACCATTCCTGTGACACTAGTTATCGATTCCGATGCTTCACTTGAGGTTTACTGTATCCCTTGGACCTTCTTATTGACGATGAAACACAGACATTGCTTCGGAATTAAATGCAAGAGGCACAATGCAGACTTAAGGATAGGAAGACTGACTCTTCTTACTTACTTTGTTTTGAACCATTCCTGTGACACTAGTTATAGATTCCGATGCTTCACTTCAGGTTTACTGTATCCCCTGGACCGTCTTATTTGCAATGAAACACAAAAGCTGCATCGGAATTAAATACAAAAGGCACAGTGCTAACTTATGTACAAGAAGACTGACTCTTCCTAATGTCTATGCTTTGAACCATTCCTGTGTCACTAGTTAATGATTACGATGCTTCACTTCAGGTTTACTGTATCCCTTGGACCTTCTTATTGACGATGAAACACAGAAATTGCATCGGAATTAAATACAAAAGGCACAATGCCGATTTAAGGACATGAGGACCAACTCTTCCTACTGACTATGTTTGAACCGTTCCTGTGACACTAGTTATAGATTCCGAAGCTTCACTTGAGGTTTACTGTATCCCTTGGACCTTCTTATTGACGATGAAACACAGAAATTGCATCGGAATTTAATACCAAGGGCACAATGGCGATTTAAGTACAAGAAAGAATGACTCTTCTTACTGTCTTTGTTTTAACCATTCGTGTGACACTACTTATAGATTCCGACGCTTCACCCCAGGTTTACTGTTTCCCTTGGACCTTCTTATTGACGATGAAGCACAGAAATTGCATCGGAATTAAATACAAAAGGCACAATGCCGACATAAGTACATGAAGACCGACTCTTCCTACTGACTATGCTTTGAACCATTCCTGTGACACTAGTTATAGATTCCGATGCTTCACTTGAGGGTTTCTGTATCCCTTGGACCTTCTTATTGACGATGAAATACAGAAATCGCATCGGAATTAACACAATAGGAACACTGCCGACTTAAGTACAAAAAGACTGACTCCTCTTACTGACTATGTTTTGAACCATTCCTGTGACACTAGTTATAGATTCCGATGCTTCACTTCAGGTTTTCTGTATCCCTTGGACCTTCTTATTGACGATGAAATACAGAAATCGCATCGGAATTAACACAATAGGCACACTGCCGACTTAAGTACAAAAAGACTGACTCCTCTTACTGACTATGTTTTGAACCATTCCTGTGACACTAGTTATAGATTCCGATGCTTCACTTCAGCTTTACTGTACCCCTCTGACCTACCTTTTGACGATGAAACACAGAAATTGCATCGGAATTAAATAGAAAAAGCACAATGCCGACTTAAGTACAAGAAGGCTGACTCTTCCTACTGTCTATGCTTTGAACCATTCCTGTGACACTAGTTATAGATTCCGATGCTTCACTTCAGGTTTACTGTGTCCCTTGGACCATCTTATTGACGATGAAACACAGAAATTGCCTCGGAATTAAATACAAAAGGCACAATGCCGACTTAAGTACAAGAAGACTGACTCCTTTTACTGACTATGTTTTGAACCATTCCTGTGACACTAGTTATAGATTCCGATGCTTCACTTCAGCTTTACTGTACCCGTCTGACCTACTTTTTGACGATGAAACACAGAAATTGCATTGAATTAAATAGAAAAGGCACAGTGCCGACTTAAGTACAAGAAGACTGACTCTTACTACTGTCTATGTTTTGAACCATTCCTGTGACACTAGTTATACATTCCGATGCTTCACTTCAGGTTTACTGTATCCCTTGGACCTTCATATTGACGATAAAACACAGAAATTGCCTCGGAATTAAATACAAAAGGCACAATGCCGACTTAAGTACATGAAGACCGACACTTCCTTTTGACTATGATTTAAACCATTCCTGTGACACTAGTTATAGATTCCGATGCGTCACATCAGGTTTACTGTATCCCTCTGACCTTCTTATTGACGATGAAACACAGAAATTGCATCGGAATTTAATACCAAGGGCACAATGCCGAGTTAAGTACAAGGAAGACTGACTCTTCTTACTGTCTATGTTTTAACCATTCCTGTGACACTAGTTATAGATTCCGACGCTTCACTCCAGGTTTACTGTTTCCCTTGGACCTTCTTATTGACGATGAAACACAGAAATTGCATCGGAATTAAATACAAAAGGCACAATGCCGACTTACGTACATGAAGACCGACACTTCCTACTGACTATGATTTGAACCATTCCTGTGACATCAGTTATAGATTCCGATGCTTCACTTGAGGTTTACTGTGTCCCTTGGACATTCTTATTGACGATGAAACACAGAAATTGCATCGGAATTAAATGCAAAAGTCACAATGCCGACTTAAGTACAAGAAGACTGACTCATCTTACTGTCTATGTTCTGAACCATTCCTGTGACACTAGTTATAGATTCCGACGCTTCACTCCAGGTTTACTGTATCCCTTGGACCTTCTTATTGACGATGAAGCACAGAAATTGCATCGGAATTAAATACAAAAGGCACAATGCCGACTTAAGTACATGAAGACCGACTCTTCCTACTGACTATGTTTTGAACCATTCCTGTGACACTAGTTAAAGATTCCGATGCTTCACTTGAGGTTTACTGTATCCCTTGGACCTTCTTATTGACGATGAAACACAGAAATTGCATCGGAATTAAATACAAAAGGCACAATGCCGACTTAAGTACAAGAAGACTGACTCATCTTACTGTCTATGTTCTGAACCATTCCTGTGACAGTAGTTATAGATTCCGATGCTTCACTTCAGGTTTACTGTATCCTTTGGACCTTCTTATTGACGATGAAACACAGAAATTGCCTCGGAATTAAATACAAAAGGCACAATGCCGACTTAAGTACAAGAAGAGTGACTCCTTTGACTGACTATGATTTGAACCATTCCTGTGAGACTAGTTATACATTGCGATGCTTCCCTTCAGGTTTACTGTATCCCTCTGACCTTCTTATTGACGATGAAACACAGAAATCGCATCGGAATTAAATACAAAAGGCACAATGCCGACTTAAGTACATGAAGACCGACACTTCCTACTGACTATGATTTGAACCATTCCTGTGACACTAGATATAGATTCCGATGCGTCACTTCCGGTTTACTGTATCCCTCTGACCTTGTTATTGACGATGAAACACAGAAATTGCATCGGAATTAAGTACAAGAGGGACAATGCCGAGTTAAGTACAAGAAGACTGACTCTTCTTACTGACTATGATTCCTACTATTCCTGTGAGACTAGTTATAGATTGTGATGCTTCCCTTCAGGTTTACTGCATCCCCCTGACCTTCTTATTGACGATGAAACACAGAAATTGCATCGGAATTAAATACAAAAGGCACAATGCCGACTTAAGTACAAGAAGACTAACTCCTTTTACTGACTATGTTTTGAACCATTCCTGTGAGACTAGTTATAGTTTGCGATGCTTCACTTCAGGTTTACTGTATCCCTCTGACCTTCTTATTGACGATGAAACACAGAAATCGCATCGGAATTATATACAAAAGGCACAATGCCGACTTAAGTACATGAAGACCGACACTTCCTACTGACTATGATTTGAACCATTCCTGTGCCACTACTTATAAATTCCGATGCGTCACTTCAGGTTTACTGTATCCCTCTGACCTTGTTATTGACGATGAAACACAGAAATTGCCTCGGAATTAAATACAAAAGGCACAATGCCGACTTAAGTACAAGAAGACTAACTCCTTTTACTGACTATGTTTTGAACCATTGCTGTGAGACTAGTTATAGATTGCGATGCTTCACTTCAGGTTTACTGTATCCCTCTGACCTTCTTATTGACGATGAAACACAGAAATTGCATCGGAATTAAATACAAAAGGCACAATGCCGACTTACGTACATGTAGACCGATACTTCCTACTGACTATGATTTGAACCATTCCTGTGACACTAGTTATAGATTCCGATGCGACACTTCAGGTTTACTGTATCCCTCTGACCTTCTTATTGACGATGAAACACAGAAATTGCATCGGAATTAAATACAAGAGGCACAATGCAGACTTAAGAACAAGAAGCCTGACTCTTCTTACTGACTATGATTTCAACCATTCCTGTGAGACTAGTAATAGATTGCGATGCTTCCCTTCAGGTTAACTGTATCCCTCTGACCTTCTTATTGACGATGAAACACAGAAATTGCATCGGAATTAAATACAAAAGGCACAATGCCGCCTTAAGTACATGAAGACCGACACTTCCTAGTGACTATGTTTTGAACCATTCCTGTGACACTAGTTATCGATTCCGATGCTTCACTTGAGGTTTACTGTATCCCTTGGACCTTCTTATTGACGATGAAACACAGACATTGCTTCGGAATTAAATGCAAGAGGCACAATGCAGACTTAAGGATAAGAAGACTGACTCTTCTTACTTACTTTGCTTTGAACCATTCCTGTGACACTAGTTATAGATTCCGATGCTTCACTTCAGGTTTACTGTATCCCCTGGACCGTCTTATTTGCAATGAAACACAGAAGCTGCATCGGAATTAAATACAAAAGGCACAGTGCCGACTTATGTACAAGAAGACTGACTCTTCCTAATGTCTATGCTTTGAACCATTCCTGTGTCACTAGTTAATGATTACGATGCTTCACTTCAGGTTTACTGTATCCCTTGGACCTTCTTATTGACGATGAAACACAGAAATTGCATCGGAATTAAATACAAAAAGCACAATGCCGATTTAAGGACATGAGGACCAACTCTTCCTACTGACTATGTTTGAACCGTTCCTGTGACACTAGTTATAGATTCCGAAGCTTCACTTGAGGTTTACTGTATCCCTTGGACCTTCTTATTGACGATGAAACACAGAAATTGCATCGGAATTTAATACCAAGGGCACAATGGCGATTTAAGTACAAGGAAGACTGACTCTTCTTACTGTCTTTGTTTTAACCATTCCTGTGACACTACTTATAGATTCCGACGCTTCACCCCAGGTTTACTGTTTCCCTTGGACCTTCCTATTGACGATGAAGCACAGAAATTGCATCGGAATGAAATACAAAAGGCACAATGCCGATTTAAGTACATGAAGACCGACTCTTCCTACTGACTATGCTTTGAACCATTCCTGTGACACTAGTTATAGATTACGATGCTTCACTTGAGGGTTTCTGTATCCCTTGGACCTTCTTATTGACGATGAAATACAGAAATCGCATCGGAATTAACACAATAGGAACACTGCCGACTTAAGTACAAAAAGACTGACTCCTCTTACTGACTATGTTTTGAACCATTCCTGTGACACTAGTTATAGATTCTGATGCTTCACTTCAGGTTTACTGTATCCCTTGGACCTTCTTATTGACGATGAAATACAGAAATCGCGCCGGAATTAACACAATAGGCACACTGCCGACTTAAGTACAAAAAGACTGACTCCTCTTACTGACTATGTTTTGAACCATTCCTGTGACACTAGTTATAGATTCCGATGCTTCACTTCAGCTTTACTGTACCCCTCTGACCAACTTTTTGACGATGAAACACAGAAATTGCATCGGAATTAAATAGAAAAGGCACAATGCCGACTTAAGTACAAGAAGACTGACTCTTCCCACTGTCTATGCTTTGAACCATTCCTGTGACACTAGTTATAGATTCCGATGCTTCACTTCAGGTTTACTGTGTCCCTTGGACCATCTTATTGACGATGAAACACAGAAATTGCCTCGGAATTAAATACAAAAGGCACAATGCCGACTTAAGTACAAGAAGACTGTCTCCTTTTACTGACTATGTTTTGAACCATTCCTGTGACACTAGTTATAGATTCCGATGCTTCACTTCAGCTTTACTGTACCCGTCTGACCTACTTTTTGACGATGAAACACAGAAATTGCATTGAATTAAATAGAAAAGGCACAGTGCCGACTTAAGTACAAGAAGACTGACTCTTACTACTGTCTATGATTTGAACCATTCCTGTGACACTAGTTATAGATTCCGATGCTTCACTTCAGGTTTACTGTATCCCTTGGACCTTCTTATTGACGATAAAGAACAGAAATTGCCTCGGAATTAAATACAAAAGGCACAATGCCGACTTAAGTACATGAAGACCGACAGTTCCATTTGACTATGATTTGAACCATACCTGTGACACTAGTTATAGATTCCGATGCGTCACTTCAGGTTTACTGTATCCCTCTATCCTTCTTATTGACGATGAAACACAGAAATTGCATCGGAATTAAATACAAGAGGCACAAGCCGACTTAAGTACAAGAAGACTGACACTTCTTACAAACTATGATTTGAACCATCCCTGTGAGACTAGTTATAGATTGCGATGCTTCCCTTTAGGTTTACTGTATCCCTCTGACGTTCTTATTGACGATGAAACACAGAAATTACATCGGAATTACATACAAAGGGCACAATGCCGACTTAGGTAGATGAAGACCGACACTTCCTTTTGACTATGATTTGATCCATTCCTGTGACACTAGTTATAGATTCCGATGCGTCACTTCAGGTTTACTGTATCCCTCTGACCTTCTTATTGACGATGAAACACAGAAATTGCATCGGAATTAAATACAAGAGGCACAATGCCGACTTAAGTACAAGTAGACTGACTCCTCTTACTGACTATGATTTGAACCATTCCTGTGAGACTAGTTATAGATTGCGATGCTTCCCTTCAGGTTAACTGTATCCCTCTGACCTACTTATTCACGATGAAACACAGAAATTGCATCGGAATTAAATAGAAAAGGCACAATGCCGACTTAAGTACAAGAAGACTGACTCTTACTACTGTCAATGCTTTGAACCATTCCTGAGACAATAGTTATAGATTCCGATGCTTCACTTCAGGTTTACTGTGTCCCATGGACCATCTTATTGACGATGAAACACAGAAATTGCCTCGGAATTAAATGCAAAAGGCACAATGCCGACTTAAGTACAAGAAGACCGACTCCTTTTACTGACTATGTTTTGAACCATTTCTGTGACACTAGTTATAGATTCCGATGCTTCACTTCAGCTTTACTGTACCCATCTGACCTACTTTTTGACGATGAAACACAGAAATTGCATCGGAATTAAATAGAAAAGGCACAGTGCCGACTTATGTACAAGAAGACTGACTCTTACTACTGTCTATGTTTTGAACCATTCCTGTGACACTAGTTATAGATTCCGATGCTTCACTTCAGGTTGACTGTATCCCTTGGACCTTCTTATTGACAATGAAACACAGAAATTGCCTCGGAATTAAATACAAAAGGCACAATGCCGACTTAAGTTCATGAAGACCGACACTTCCTTTTGACTATGATTTGAACCATTCGTGTGATACTAGTTATAGATTCCGATGCGTCACTTCAGGTTTACTGTATCCCTCTGACCTTCTTATTGACGATGAAACACAGAAATTGCATCGGAATTAAATACAAGAGGCACAAGCCGACTTAAGTACAAGAAGACTGACACTTCTTACAGACTATGATTAGAACCATTCCTGTGAGACTAGTTATAGATTGCGATGCTTCCCTTCAGGTTTACTGTATCCCTCTGACCTTCTTATTGACGATGAAACACAGAAATTACATCGGAATTAAATACAAAAGGCACAATGCCGACTTAAGTACATGAAGACCGACACTTCCTTTTCACTATGATTTGATCCATTCCTGTGACACTAGTTATAGATTCCGATGCGTCACTTTAGGTTTACTGTATCCCTCTGACCTTCTTATTGTCGATGAAACACAGAAATTGCATCGGAATTAAATACAAGAGGCACAATGCCGACTTAAGTACAAGAAGACTGACTCCTCTTCCTGACTATGATTTGAACCATTCCTGTGAGACTAGTTATAGATTGCGATGCTTCCCTTCAGGTTAACTGTATCCCTCTGACATTCTTATTGACGATGAAACACAGAAATTGCATCGGAATTAAATAGAAAAGGCACAATGCCGACTTAAGTACAAGAAGACTGACTCTTCCCACTGTCTATGCTTTGAACCATTCCTGTGACACTAGTTATAGATTCCGATGCTTCACTTGAGGTTTACTGTATCCCTTGGACCTTCTTATTGACGATGAAACACAGAAATTGCCTCGGAATTAAATTCAAAAGGCACAATGCCGACTTAAGTACAAGAACACTGACTTCTTTTACTGCCTATGTTTTGAACCATTCCTGTGAGACTAGTTATAGATTGCGATGCTTCACTTCAGGTTTACTGTTTCCCTCTGACCTTCTTATTGACGATGAAACACAGAAATTGCATCGGAATTAAATACAAATGGCACAATGCCGACTTACGTACATGAAGACCGACACTTCCTACTGCCTATGATTTGAACCATTCCTGTGACACTAGTTATAGATTCCGATGCGTCACTTCAGGTTTACTGTATCCCTCTGACCTTCTTATTGACGATGAAACACAGAAATTGCATCGGAATTAAATACAAGAGGCACAATGCCGACTTAAGTACAAGAAGACTGACTCCTCTTACTGACTATGATTTGAACCATTCCTGTGAGACTAGTTATAGATTGCGATGCTTCCCTTCAGGTTAACTGTATCCCTCTGACCTTCTTATTGACGATGAAACACAGAAATTGCATCGGAATGAAATACAAAAGGCACAATGCCGACTTAAGTACATGAAGACCGACACTTCCTACTGACTATGATTTGAACCATTCCTGTGACACTAGTTATAGATTCCGATGCTTCACTTCAGGTTTACTGTATCTCTTGGACCTTCTTATTGACGATGAAACACAGCAATTGCATCGGAATTAAATGCGAAAGGCACAATGCCGACTTATGTACAAGAAGACTGACTCATCTTACTGTCTATGTTCTGCACCATTCCTCTGACACTAGTTATAGATTCCGACGCTTCACTCCAGGTTTACTGTATCCCTTGGACCTTCTTATTGACGATGAAGCACAGAAATTGCATCGGAATTAAATACAAAAGGCACAATGCCGACTTAAGTACATGAAGACCGACTCTTCCTACTGACTATGTTTTGAACCATTCCTGTGACACTAGTTATAGATTCCGATGCTTCACTTGAGGTTTACTGTATCCCTTGGACCTTCTTATTGACGATGAAACACAGAAATTACATCGAAATTAAATACAAAAGGCACAATGCCGACTTAAGTACATGTAGACTGACTTATCTTACTGTCAATGTTCTGAACCATTCCTGTGACACTAGTTATAGATTCCGATGCTTCACTTCAGGTTTACTCTATCCCTTGGACCTTCTTATTGACGATGAAATACAGAAATCGCATCGGAATTATCACAATAGGCACACTGCCGACTTAAGTACAAAAAGACTGACTCCTCTTACTGACTATGTTTTGAAACATTCCTGTGACACTAGTTATAGATTCCGATGCTTCACTTCAGCTTTACTGTACCCCTCTGACCTACTTTTTGACGATGAAACACAGAAATTGCATCGGAATTAAATAGAAAAGGCACAATGCCGACTTAAGTACAAGAAGACTGACTCTTCCTACTGTCTAGGTTTTGAACCATTCCTGTGACACTAGTTATAGATTCCGATGCTTCACTTGAGGTTTACTGTATCCCTTGGACCTTCTTATTGACGATGAAACACAGAAATTGCCTCGGAATTGTATACAAAAGGCACAATGCCGACTTAAGTACAAGAAGACTGACTCCTTTTACTGACTATGATTTGAACCATTCCTGTGAGACTAGTTATAGATTGCGATGCTTCCCTTCAGGTTAACTGTATCCCTCTGACCTTCTTATTGACGATGAAACACAGAAATTGCATCGGAATGAAATACAAAAGGCACAATGCCGACTTAAGTAAATGAAGACCGACACTTCCTACTGACTATGATTTGAACCATTCCTGTGACACTAGTTATAGATTCCGATGCGTCACATCAGGTTTACTGTATCCCTCTGACCTTCTTATTGACGATGAAACACAGAAATGGCATCGGAATTAAATACAAGAGGCACAATGCCGACTTAAGTACAAGAAGACAGACTCTTCTTACTGACTATGATTTGAACCATTCCTGTGAGACTAGTTACAGATTGCGATGCTTCCCTTCAGGTTAGATGTATCCATCTGACCTTCTTATTGACGATGAAACACAGAAATTGCATCGGAATTAAATACAAAAGGCACAATGCCGACTTAAGTACATGAAGACCGACACTTCCTACTGACTATGATTTGAACCATTCCTGTGACACTAGTTATAGATTCCGATGCTTCACTTCAGGTTTACTGTATCCCTCTGACCTTCTTATTGACGATGAAACACAGAAATTGCATTATAATTAAATACAAAAGGCACAATGCCGACTTAAGTACATGAACACTGACTCTTCCTACTGTCTATGTTTTGAACCATTCCTGTGACACTAGTTATAGATTCGGATGCTTCACTACAGCTTTACTGTATCCCTTGGACCTTCTTATTGACGATGAAACACAGAAATTGCCTCGGAATTAAATACAAGAGGCACAATGCCGACTTAAGTACAAGAAGAATGACTCCTTTTACTGACTATGCTTTGAACCATTCATGTGACACTAGTTATAGATTCGGATGCTTCACTTCAGGTTTACTGTATCCCTCTGAGCTTCTTATTGACGATGAAACACAGAAATTGCATCGGAATTAAATACAAAAGGCACAATGCCAACTGAAGTACAAGAAGACTGACTCTTCCTACTGTCTAAGTTTTGAACCATTCTTGTGACACTAGTTATAGATTCCGATGCTTCACTTCAGGTTTACTGTATCCCTTGGACCTTCTTATTGACGATGAAACACAGAAAATGCATCGGAATTAAATACAAAAGGCACAATGCCGACTTAAGTACAAGAAGACTGACTCATCTTACTGTCTATGTTCTGAACCATTCCTGTGACACTAGTTATAGGTTCCGACGCTTCACTCCAGGTTTACTGTATCCCTTGGACCTTCTTATTGACGATGAAGCACAGAAATTGCATCGGAATTAAATACAAAAGGCACAATGCCGACTTAAGTACATGAAGACCGACTCTTCCTACAGACTATGTTTGAACCATTCCTGTGACACCAGTTATAGATTCCGATGCTTCACTTGAGGTTTACTGTATCTCTTAAACCTTCTTATTGACGATGAAACACAGAAATTGCATCGCAATTAAATACAAAAGGCACAATGTCGACTTAAGTGCAAGAAGACTGACTCTTCTTAATGTCTATGATTTGAAACATTCCTGTGACACTAGTTATAGATTCCGACGCTTCACTCCAGGTTTACTGTATCCCTTTGACCTTCTTATTGACGATGAAACACAGCAATTGCATCGGAATTAAATACAAAAGGCACAATGCCGACTTAAGGACAAGGAGACTGACTCTTCTTACTGACTATGTTTTGAACCATTCCTGTGACACTAGCTATAGATTCCGATGCTTCACTTAAGGTTTAGTGTATCCCTCTGACCTCCTTTTTGACGATGAAACACATAAATTGCATCGGAATTAAATACAAAAGGCACAATGCCGACTTAGGTACAAGAAGATTGACTCTTCTTACAGTCTATGTTTTGAACCATTCCATTGACACTAGTTATAGATTCCGAAGCTTTGATCCAGGTTTACTGTGTCCCTTGGACCTTCTTATTGACGATGAAACACAGAAATTGCATCGGAACTAAATAGAAAAGGCACAATGAACACTTAAGTACAAGAAGACTGACTCTTCTTACTGACTATGTTTTGAACCATTCCTGTGGCACTAGCTATAGATTCCGATGCTTCACTTCAGGTTTACTGTATCCCTTGGACCTTCTCATTGACGATGAAACACAGTAATTCCATCGGAATTAAATTCAAAAGGCACAATGCCGACTTAAGTACAGGAAGACTGACTCTTCCTACTGTCTACGTTTTAAACAATTCTTGTGGCACTAGTTATAGATTCCGATGCTTCACTTCAGGTTTACCATATCCCTTGGACCTTCTTATAGACGATGAAACACAGAAATTGCATCGGAATTAAATACAAAAGGCACAATGTCGACTTAAGGACAAGAAGACTGACTCTTCTTACTGACTGTGTTTTGAACCATTCCTGTGACACTAGCTATAGATTCCGATGCTTCACATCAGGTTTACTGTATCCCTTCGACCTTCTTTTTGACGATGAAACACAGAAATTGCATCGGAATTAAATACAAAATGCACAATGCCGACTTAAGTACAAGAAGACTGACTCTTCTTACTGTCTATGTTTTGAACCATTCCATTGACACTAGTTATAGATTCCGATGCTTCACTTCAGGTTTCCCTTATCCCTTGGACCTTCTTATTGACGATGAAACACAGAAATTGCATCGGCAATGCCGACTTAAGTACACGAAGACTGACTCTTCTTCCTGTCTATGTATTGAACCATTCCTGTGACACTAGTTATAGATTCCGATGCTACACTCCAGGTTTACTGTATCCCTTGGACCTTCTTGTTGACGATGAAACACAGAAATTGCTTCGGAATTAAATACAAAAAGCAAAATTCCGACTTAAGGACAAGGAGACTGACTGTTCTTACCGACTATGTTTTGAACCATTCCTGTGACAATAGTTATAGATTCCGATGCTACACTTCAGGTTATTGTATCCCGCTGACCTTCTTATTGACGATGAAACACTGAAATTGCATCGGAATTAAATACAAGAGGCACAATGCCGACTTAAGTACAAGAAGACTGACTCCTCTTACTGACTATGATTTGAACCATGCCTGTGAGACTAGTTATAGATTGCGCTGCTTCCCTTCAGGTTAACTGTATCCCTCTGACCTTCTTATTGACGATGAAGCACAGAAATTGCATCGGAATGAAATACAAAAGGCACAATGCCGACTTAAGTACATGAAGACCGTCACTTCCTACTGACTATGATTTGAACCATTCCTGTGACACTAGTTATAGATTCCGATGCTTCACTTCAGGTTTACTGTATCCTTCTGACATTCTTATTGACGATGAAACACAGAAATTGCATCGGAATTAAATAGAAAAGGCACAATGCCGACTTAAGTACAAGAAGACTGACTCTTCCTACTGTCTATGTTTTGAACCATTCCTGTGACACTAGTTATAGATTCCGATGCTTCACTTGAGGTTTACTGTATCCCTTGGACCTTCTTATTGACGATGAAACACAGAAATTGCCTCGGAATTAAATACAAAAGGCACAATGCCGACTTAAGTACAAGAACACTGACTTCTTTTACTGCCTATGTTTTGAACCATTCCTGTGAGACTAGTTATAGATTGCGATGCTTCACTTCAGGTTTACTGTTTCCCTCTGACCTTCTTATTGACGATGAATCACAGAAATTGCATCGGAATTAAATACAAATGGCACAATGCCGACTTACGTACATGAAGACCGACACATCCTACAGACTATGATTTGAACCATTCCTGTGACACTAGTTATAGATTCCGATGCGTCACTTCAGGTTTACTGTATCCCTCTGACCTTCTTATTGACGATGAAACACAGAAATTGCATCGGAATTAAATACAAGAGGCACAATGCCGACTTAAGTACAAGAAGACTGACTCCTCTTACTGACTATGATTTGAACCATGCCTGTGAGACTAGTTATAGATTGCGATGCTTCCCTTCAGGTTAACTGTATCCCTCTGACCTTCTTATTGACGATGAAGCACAGAAATTGCATCGGAATGAAATACAAAAGGCACAATGCCGACTTAAGTACATGAAGACCGTCACTTCCTACTGACTATGATTTGAACCATTCCTGTGACACTAGTTATAGATTCCGATGCTTCACTTCAGGTTTACTGTATCTCTTGGACCTTCTTATTGACGATGAAACACAGCAATTGCATCGGAATTAAATGCGAAAGGCACAATGCCGTCTTATGTACAAGAAGACTGACTCATCTTACTGTCTATGTTCTGAACCATTCCTCAGACACTAGTTATAGATTCCGACGCTTCACTCCAGGTTTACTGTATCCCTTGGACCTTCTTATTGACGATGAAGCACAGAAATTGCATCGGAATTAAATACAAAAGGCACAATGCCGACTTAAGTACATGAGGACCGACTCTTCCTACTGACTATGTTTTGAACCATTCCTGTGACACTAGTTATAGATTCCGATGCTTAACTTGAGGTTTACTGTATCTCTTGGACCTTCTTATTGACGATGAAACACAGAAATTGCATCGAAATTAAATACAAAAGGCACAATGCCGACTTAAGTACATGTAGACTGACTTATCTTACTGTCAATGTTCTGAACCATTCCTGTGACACTAGTTATAGATTCCGATGCTTCACTTCAGGTTTACTGTATCCCTTGGACCTTCTAATTGACGATGAAATACAGAAATCGCATCGGAATTATCACAATAGGCACACTGCCGACTTAAGTACAAAAAGACTGACTCCTCTTACTGACTATGTTTTGAAACATTCCTGTGACACTAGTTATAGATTCCGATGCTTCACTTCAGCTTTACTGTATCCCTCCGACCTACTTTTTGACGATGAAACACAGAAATTGCATCGGAATTAAATAGAAAAGGCACAATGCCGACTTAAGTACAAGAAGACTGACTCTTCCTACAGTCTAGGTTTTGAACCATTCCTGTGACACTAGTTATAGATTCCGATGCTTCACTTCAGGTTTACTGTATCCCTTGGACCTTCTTATTGACGATGAAACACAGAAATTGCCACGGAATTAAATACAAAAGGCACAATGCCGACTTAAGTACAAGAAGACTGACTCCTTTTACTGACTATGATTTGAACCATTCCTGTGAGACTAGTTATAGATTGCGATGCTTCCCTTCAGGTTAACTGTATCCCTCTGACCTTCTTATTGACGATGAAACACAGAAATTGCATCGGAATGAAATACAAAAGGCACAATGCCGACTTAAGTACATGGAGACCGACACTTCCTACTGACTATGATTTGAACCATTCCTGTGACACTAGTTATAGATTCCGATGCGTCACTTCAGGTTTACTGTATCCCTCTGACCTTCTTATTGACGATGAAACACAGAAATGGCATCGGAATTAAATACAAGAGGCACAATGCCGACTTAAGTACAAGAAGACAGACTCTTCTTACTGACTATGATTTGAACCATTCCTGTGAGACTAGTTACAGATTGCGATGCTTCCCTTCAGGTTAGATGTATCCATCTGACCTTCTTATTGACGATGAAACACTGAAATTGCATCGGAATTAAATACAAAAGGCACAATGCCGACTTAAGTACATGAAGACCGACACTTCCTACTGACTATGATTTGAACCATTCCTGTGACACTAGTTATAGATTCCGATGCTTCACTTCAGGTTTACTGTATCCCTCTGACCTTCTTATTGACGATGAAACACAGAAATTGCATTGGAATTAAATACAAACGGCACAATGCCGACTTAAGTACATGAACACTGACTCTTCCTACTGTCTATGTTTTGAACCATTCCTGTGACACTAGTTATAGATTCCGATGCTTCACTACAGCTTTACTGTATCCCTTGGACCTTCTTATTGACGATGAAACACAGAAATTGCCTCGGAATTAAATACAAGAGGCACAATGCCGACTTAAGTACAAGAAGAATGACTCCTTTTACTGACTATGCTTTGAACCATTCATGTGACACTAGTTATAGATTCGGATGCTTCACTTCAGGTTTACTGTATCTCTCTGAGCTTCTTATTGACGATGAAACACAGAAATTGTATCGGAATTAAATAGAAAAAGCACAATGCCGACTTAAGTACAAGACGACTGACTTTTCTTACTGTCTATGTTTTGGACCATTCCTGTGACACTAGTTATAGATTCCGATGCTTCACTTCAGGTTTACTGTATCCCTTGGACCTTCTTATTGACGATGAAACACAGAAATTACATTGGAATTAAATACAAAAGGCACAATGCCGACATAAGTGCAAGAAGACTGACCCTTCTTACAGTCTATGCTTTGAACCATTCCTGTGACTCTAGTTATAGATTCCGATGCGTCACTTCAGGTTTACTGTATCCCTCTGACATTCTTATTGACGATGAAACACAGAAATTGCATCGGAATTAAATAGAAAAGGCACAATGCCGACTTAAGTACTAGAAGACTGACTCTTCCTACTGTCTATGTTTTGAACCATTCCTGTGACACTAGTTATAGATTCCGATGCTTCACTTGAGGTTTACTGTATCCCTTGGACCTTCTTATTGACGATGAAACACAGAAATTGCCTCGGAATTAAATACAAAAGGCACAATGCCGACTTAAGTACAAGAACACTGACTTCTTTTACTGCCTATGTTTTGAACCATTCCTGTGAGACTAGTTATAGATTGCGATGCTTCACTTCAGGTTTACTGTTTCCCTCTGACCTTCTTATTGACGATGAAACACAGAAATTGCATCGGAATTAAATACAAATGGCACAATGCCGACTTACGTACATGAAGGCCGACACTTCCTACTGACTATGATTTGAACCATTCCTGTGACACTAGTTATAGATTCCGATGCGTCACTTCAGGTTTACTGTATCCCTCTGACCTTCTTATTGACGATGAAACACAGAAATTGCATCGGAATTAAATACAAGATGCACAATGCCGACTTAAGTACAAGAAGACTGACTCCTCTTACTGACTATGATTTGAACCATTCCTGTGAGACTAGTTATAGATTGCGATGCTTCCCTTCAGGTTAACTGTATCCCTCTGACCTTCTTATTGACGATGAAGCACAGAAATTGCATCGGAATGAAATACAAAAGGCACAATGCCGACTTAAGTACATGAAGACCGACACTTCCTACTGACTATGATTTGAACCATTCCTGTGACACTAGTTATAGATTCCGATGCTTCACTTCAGGTTTACTGTATCTCTTGGACCTTCTTATTGACGATGAAACACAGCAATTGCATCGGAATTAAGTGCGAAAGGCACAATGCCGACTTATGTACAAGAAGACTGACTCATCTTACTGTCTATGTTCTGAACCATTCCTCTGACACTAGTTATAGATTCCGACGCTTCACCCCAGGTTTACTGTATCCCTTGGACCTTCTTATTGACGATGAAGCACAGAAATTGCATCGGAATTAAATACAAAAGGCACAATGCCGACTTAAGTACATGAGGACCGACTCTTCCTACTGCCTATGTTTTGAACCATTCCTGTGACACTAGTTACAGATTCCGATGCTTAACTTGAGGTTTACTGTATCTCTTGGACATTCTTATTGACGATGAAACACAGAAATTGCATCGAAATTAAATACAAAAGGCACAATGCCGACTTAAGTACATGTAGACTGACTTATCTTACTGTCAATGTTCTGAACCATTCCTGTGACACTAGTTATAGATTCCGATGCTTCACTTCAGGTTTACTGTATCCCATGGACCTTCTTATTGACGATGAAATACAGAAATCGCATCGGAATTATCACAATAGGCACACTGCCGACTTAAGTACAAAAAGACTGACTCCTCTTACTGACTATGCTTTGAAACATTCCTGTGACACTAGTTATAGATTCCGATGCTTCACTTCAGCTTTACTGTACCCCTCTGACCTACTTTTTGACGATGAAACACAGAAATTGCATCGGAATTAAATAGAAAAGGCACAATGCAGACTTAAGTACAAGAAGACTGACTCTTCCTACTGTCTAGGTTTTGAACCATTCCTGTGACACTAGTTATAGATTCCGATGCTTCACTTCAGGTTTACTGTATCCCTTGGACCTTCTTATTGACGATGAAACACAGAAATTGCCTCGGAATTAAATACAAAAGGCACAATGCCGACTTAAGTACAAGAAGACTGACTCCTTTTACTGACTATGATTTGAACCATTCCTGTGAGACTAGTTATAGATTGCGATGCTTCCCTTCAGGTTAACTGTATCCCTCTGACCTTCTTATTGACGATGAAACACAGAAATTGCATCGGAATGAAATACAAAAGGCACAATGCCGACTTAAGTACATGAAGACCGACACTTCCTACTGACTATGATTTGAACCATTCCTGTGACATTAGTTATAGATTCCGATGCGTCACTTCAGGTTTACTGTATCCCTCTGACCTTCTTATTGACGATGAAACACAGAAATGGCATCGGAATTAAATACAAGAGGCACAATGCCGAATTAAGTACAAGAAGACTGACTCTTCTTACTGACTATGTTTGAACCATTCCTGTGACACTAGTTATAGATTCCGATGCTTTACTTCAGGTTTACTGTATCCCTCTGACCGTCTTATTGACGATGAAAAACAGAAATTGCAGCGGAACTAAATAGAAAAGGCACAATGCCGACTTAAGTACTAGAAGACTGACTCTTCCTACTGTCTATGTTTTGAACCATTCCTGTGACACTAGTCATAGATTCCGATGCTTCACATCAGATTTACTGTATCCCTCGGACCTTCTTATTGACGATGAAACACAGAAATTACATCGGAATTCAATACAAAAGGCACAATGCCGACTTAACTACATGAAGACTGACTCTTCTAACTGACTATGCTTTGAAAAATTTCTGTGACACAAGTTATGGATTCCGATGCTTAACGTCTGGATTACTGTATCCCTCTGACCTTCTTAGAGACGATGAAACACAGATATTGCATCGGAAATAAATACAAAAAGCACAATGCCGACTTAAGTACAAGAGTAGTGACTCATCTTACTGTCTATGTTTTGAACTGTCCCTGTGACACTAGTTATAGATTCCGATGCTTCACTCCAGGTTTACTGTATCCCTCTGACCTCTATATTGACGATGAAACACAGAAATTGCATCGGAAATTAATACAAAAGGCACAATGCCGAATTAAGTACAAGAAGACTGACTCTTCTTACTGTCTATTTTTGAACCAGTCCTGTAACACTACTTATTGACTCCGAAGCTTTACTCCAAGTTTACTGTATCCCTTGGACCTTCTTATTGACGATGAAACACAGAAATTGCATCGGAATTAAATACAAAACACAATGTCGATTTAAGTAAAAGAAGTCTTTCTCTTCTTACTGTCTATGATTTGTACCATTCCTTTGACACTAGTTATAGACTCAGATGCGTCACTCGAGGTTTACTGTATCCGTTGGACCTTCTTATTGACGATGAAACACCGAAATTGCATTGGAATTAAATACAAAAGGCACAATGCCGACTTAAGGACAAGAAGACTGACTCTTCTTACTGACAATGATTTGAACCATTCCTGTGACACTAGCTATAGATTCCAATGCTTCACTTCAGGTTTACTGTATCCCTCTGAGCATCTTATTGACGATGAAACACAGATATTGTATCGGAATTAAATACAAAAGGCACAATGCCGACTTAAGTACAAGAAGACTGACTCTTCTGACTGACTATGTTTTGAACCATTCCATTGACGCTAGGTTTAGATTCCGATGCTTCACTCCAGGTTTACTGTATCCCTTGGGCCTTGTTATTGACGATGAAACGCAGAAATTGCATCGGAATTAAATACAAAACGTAAAATGCCGACTTAAGTACAAGAAGACTGACTCTTCCTACTGTCTACGTTTTAAACCATTCCTGTGTCACTAGCTATAGATTCCAATGCTTCACTTCAGGTTTACTGTATCCCTCTGAGCATCTTATTGACGATGAAACACAGATATTGTATCGGAATTAAATACAAAAGGAAAAATGCCGACTTAAGTACAAGAAGACTGACTCTTCTTACTGTCTTTGTTTTGAACCATTCCTGTGACACTAGTTATAGATTCCGATGCTACACTCCAGGTTTACTGTATCCCTTGGACCATCTTATTAACGATGAAACACAGAAATTGCATCGGAATTAAATACAAAAGGCACAATGCCGACTTAAGGGCGAGAAGACTGACTCCTCTAACTGACTTTGTTTTGAACAATTCCTGTGACACTAGTTATAGATTCCGATGCTTCACTTCAGGTTAATTGTATCCCTCTGATCTTCTTATTGACGATGAAACACAGAAATTGTATCGGAATTAAATAGAAAAGGCACAATGCAAAAATAAGTACAATAAGACTGACTCATCTTACTGTCCATGAGTTGAACCATTCCTGTGACACTAGTTATAGATTCCGATGCTGCACTTCAGGTTTACAGTATACCTAGGACCTTCTTATTGACGAAGAAACACAGAAATTGCATCGGAATTAAATACAAAAGGCACAATGCCGACTTAAGTACAAGAAAACTGACTCTTCCTACTGTCTATGATTTGTACCATTACTGTGACACTAGTTATAGATTCCGATGCTTCACTCCAGATTTACTGTATCCCTTGGACCTTCTCATTGACAATGAAACACAGCAATTGTATCGGAATTTAATACATGAGGCACAATGCCGACTTAAGGACAAGAAGACTGACTCTTCTTACTGACTAAGTTTTGAACCATTCCTGTGACACTAGTTATAGATTCCGATGCTTCACTTCAGGTTTACTGTATCCCTCTGACCTTCTTATAGCCGGTGAAATACAGAAATTGCATCGGAATTAAATACGAAAGGAACAATGCCAACTTAAGTACAAGAAGACTGACTCTTCTTACTGACTATGTTTGAACAATTCCTGTGACACTAGTTATAGATTCGGATACTTCACTTCCGGTTTACTGTATCCCTCTGACCTTCTTATTGACGATGAACACAGAAATTGCATCGGAATTAAATTGAAATGGCACAATTCTGACTTAAGTACAAGAAGACTGACTCTTCCTACTGTCTACGTTTCAAACCTTTCCTGTGACACTAGTTATAGATTCCGATGCTTCACTTCCGGTTTACTGTATCCCTTGGACCTTCGTATTGACGATGAAACACAGAAATTGCATCGGAATTATATACAAAAGGCACAATGCCGACTTCATTACATGAGACCGACTCTTCCTACTGACTATGTTTTGAACCATTCCTGTGACACTAGTTATAGAATCCGATGCATCACTTGAGGTTTACTGTATCCCTTGGACCTTCATATTGACGATGAAACCCAGAAATTGCATCGGAATTAAACACAAAAGGCACAATGCCGACTTAAGAACAAGAAGACTGACTCTTCTTACTGTCTATGATTTGAACCATTCCTGTGACACCAGTTATAGATTCCGATGCTTCACTCCAGGTTTACTGTATCCCTTGGACCTTCTTATTGACGATGAAACACAGAAATTGCATCGGAATAAAATACAAAAGGCACAATGCCGACTTAAGGACAAGGAGACTGTCTCTTCTCACTGACTACGTTTTGAACCATTCATGTGACACTAGCTATAGATTCCGATGCTTCACTTCAGGTTTACTGTATCCCTCTGACTTTCTTATTGACGATGAAACACAGAAATTGCATCGGAGTTAAATACAAAAGGAACCAAGCCGACTGAAGTACAAGAAGACTGACTCTTCTTACTGTCTATGCATTGAACCATTCCATTGACACTTGTTATAGATTCCGATGCTTCACTCCTGGTTTACTGTATCCGTTTGACCTTGTTATTGACGATGAAACACAGAAATTGCATCGGAATTAAATAGAAAATGCACAATGCAGACTTAAGTACAAGAAGACTGACTCTTCTTACTGACTATGTTTTGAACCATTCCTGTGACACTAGTTACAGATTCCGATGCTTCACTTCAGGTTTACTGTATCCCTTGGACCTTCTTATTGACGATGAAACACACAGATATTGCATCGGAAATAAATACAAAAAGCACAATGCCGACATAAGTACAAGAATACTGACTCATCTTACAGTCTATATTTTGAACCGTCGCTGTGACACTAGTTATAGATTCCGATGCTTCTCTCCAGGTTTACTGTATCCCTTGGACCTTCTTATTGACGATGAAACACAGGAATTGCATCGGAATTAAATACAAAAGGCACAATGCCGACATAAGTACAAGAAAACTGTCTCTTCTTATTGACTATGTTTTGAACCATTTCTGTGACACTAGTTATGGATTCCGATGCTTCACTTCAGGTTTACTGTATCCCTCTGACCTCCTTATTGACGATGAAACACAAAAATTGCATCGGAATTAAATACAAAATGCACAATGCCGACTTAAGAACGAGAAGACTGACTCTTCTTACTGTCTAAGGTTTGAACCATCCCTGTGACACTAGTTATAGATTCCGATGCTTTACTCCAGGTTTACTGTATCCCTTGGTCCTTCTTACTGACGATGAAACACAGAAATTGCATCGGAATTCAATACAAAAGGCACAATGCCGACTTAAGGACAAGAAGACTGGCTCTTCTTACTGACTATGATTTGAAACATTCCTGTGACACTAGCTCCAGATTCCGATGCTTCACTTCAGGTTTACTGTATCCCTCTGAGCATCTTATTGACGATGAAACACATATATTGTATCGGAATTAAATACAAAAGGCACAATGCCGACTTAAGTACAAGAAGACTGACTCTTCTGACTGATTATGTTTTGAAGCATTCCGTTGACACTAGGTATAGATTCGGATGCTTCACTCCGGGTTCACTGTATCCCTTGGACCTTGTTATTGACGATGAAACACAGAAATTGCATCGGAATTAAATACAAAAGGATAATGCCGACATAAGTACACGAAGACTGACTCTTCCTACTGTCTCTGTTTTGAACCATTCCTGTGACACTACTTATAGATTCCGATCCTACACTCCAGGTTTACTGTATCCCCTGGACCTTCTTATTGACGATGAAACACTGAAATTGCATCGGAAATAAATACAAAAGGCACAATGCCGACTTAAAGACAAGAAGACTGACTCCTCTTACTGACTATGTTTGAACCATTCCTGTGACACTAGTTATAGATTCCGATGCTTCATTTCAGGTTTACTGTATACCTTGTACCTTCATATTGACGATGAAACCCAGAAATTGCATCGGAATTAAACACAAAAGGCACAATGCCGACTTAAGTACAAGAAGACTGACTCTTCTTACTGTCTATGTTTTGAACCATTCCTGTGACACTATTTATAGATTCCGATGCTTCACTCCAGGTTTACTGTATCCCTTGGACCTTCTTATTGACGATGAAACACAGAAATTGCATCGGAATTAAATACAAAAGGCAAAATGCCGACTTAAGTACACGAGGACTGACTCTTCTTACTGTCTATGATTTGAAGCATTCCTGTGACACTAGTTATAGATTCCGATGCTACACTCCTGGTTTTCTGCATCCCTTGGACCTTCTTATTGACGATGAAACACAGAAATGGCATCGGAATTAAATACAAAAGGCACAATGCCGACTTAAGTACAAGGAGACTGACTCTTCTTACTGACTATGTTTTGAACCATTCCTGTGACACTAGTTATAGATCCCGATGCTTCATTCAGGTTTACTGTATCCCTCTGACCTTCTTATTGATGATGAAACACGGAAATTGCATCGGAATTAAATAGAAACGCCACAATTCCTACTTAGGTACAAGAAGGCTGACTCTTCTTACTGGCTACGTTTTGAACCATTCCTGTGACACTAGTTATAGATTCCGTTGCTTGACTTCAGTTTTTCTGTATCCCTTGGACCTTCTTATTGACGATGAAACAAAGAAATTGCATCGGAATTAAATACAAAAGGCACAATGCCGACTTAAGTACAAGAAGACTGACTCTTCCCACTGTCTATGTTTTGAACCATTCCTGTCACACTAGTTATAGATTCCGATGCTTCACTTGAGGTTTACAGTATCCCACTGACCTTCTTATTGACGATGACACACAAAAATTGCGTCGGAATTTAATACAGAAGGCACAATGCCGACTTTAGTACATGAAGACCGACTCTTCTTACTGACTATGTTTTGAACCTTTCCTGTGACACTAGTTATAGATTCCGATGCTTCACTTGAGGTTTACTGTTTCCCTTAGACCTTCTCATAGACGATGAAACACCGAAATTGCATCGGAATTAAATACAAAAGGCACAATGCCGACTTATGTACAATAAGACTGACTCATCTTACTGACTATGCTTTGAACTATTCCTGTGACACTAGTTATAGATTCCGATGCTACACTTCAGGTTTAGTGTACCCCTCTGATCTTCTTATTGACGATGAAACACAAAAATTGCATCGAAATTAAATACAAAGGGCACAATGCCGACTTAAGTACAAGAAGACTGACTCTTTTTACTGACTATGTTCAGAACCATTCGTGTGACACTAGTTATAGATTCGGATGCTTGACTTTAGGTTTACTGTATCCCTCTGACCTTCTAATTGACGATGAAACACAGAAATTGCATCGGAATGAAATAGAAAAGGCACAATGCCGACTTAAGTACAAGACGACTGACTTTTCTTACTGTCTATACTTTGAACGATTCCTGTGGCACTAGTTATAGAATCAGATGCTTCATTTCAGGTTTACTGTATCCCTTGGACCTTCTTATTGACGATGAAACACAGAAATTGCATCGGAATTAAATACGAAAGGCACAATAACGACTTAAGTACAAGAAGACTGACTCTTCTTACTGACTATGTTTTGAACCATTCCTGTGGCACTAGTTATAGATTGCGATGCTTCCCTTCAGGTTTACTGTATCCCTGTGACCTTCTTATTGACGATGAAACACAAAAATTGCATCGGAATTAAATACAAAACGCACAATGCCGACTTAGTACAAGAGGACTGACTCTTCTTACTGTCTATGTTTGAACCATTCCTGTGACACTAGTTATAGATTCCGATGCTTGACTTCAGGTTTACTGTATCCCTCTGACCTTCTTGTTGACGATGAAACACTGAAATTGCATCGGAATTAAATACGAAAGGCACAATGCCGACTTAAGTA
Organism: Schistocerca piceifrons; assembly: GCF_021461385.2. NCBI lineage: Eukaryota > Metazoa > Arthropoda > Insecta > Orthoptera > Acrididae > Schistocerca > Schistocerca piceifrons. Next base: position 99,352 of record NW_025728109.1, on the reverse strand, counting down.
CAAGAAGACTGAATCTTCTTACTGACTATGTTTTGAACCATTCCTGTGACACTAGTTATAGATTCCGTTGCTTGACTTCAGGTTTACTGTATCAATCTGACCTTCTTATTGACGATGAAACACAGAAATTGCATCGGAATTAAATACGAAAGGCACAATGCCTACTTAAGTACAAGAAGACTGACTCTTCTTACTGTCTATGTTTGAACCATTCCTGTGACACTAGTTATAGTTTCCGATGCTTCACATCAGGTTTACTGTATTCCTTGGACCTTCTTATTGACGATGAAACACAGAAATTGCATCGGAATTAAATACAAAAGGCAAAATGCCGACTTAAGTACACGAGGACTGACTCTTCTTACTGTCTATGATTTGAAGCATTCCTGTGACACTAGTTATAGATTCCGATGCTACAGTTCTGGTTTACTGCATCCCTTGGACCTTCTTATTGACGACGAAACACAGAAATGGCATCGGAATTAAATACGAAAGGCGCAATGCCGTTTTAAGTACAAGAAGACTGACTCTTCCTACTGTCTATGTTTTGAACCATTCCTGTGACACTAGTTATAGATTCCGATGCTTCACTCCAGGTTAACTGTATCCCTTGTACCTTCTCATTGACAATGAAACAGAGCAATTGCATCGGAATTAAATACAAGAGGCACAATGCCGACTTAAGGACAAGAAGACTGACTCTCCTTACTGACTATGCTTTGAACCATTCCTGTGACACTAGTTATAGATTCCGATGCTTCACTTCAGGTTTACTGTATCCCTCCGACCTTCTTATAGCCGGTGAAATACAGAAATTGCATCGGAATTAAATACGAAAGGCACAATGCCAACTTAAGTACAAGAAGACTGACTCTTCTTACTGACTATGTTAGAACCATTCCTGTGACACTAGTAATAGATTCCGATGCTTCACTTCTGGTTTACTGTATCCCTCTGACCTTCTTATTGACCATGAACACAGAAATTGCATCGGAATTAAATAGAAAAGGCACAATGCTGACTTAAGTTTAAGAAGACTGACTCTTCTTACTGTCTATGTTTTGATCCATTCCTGTGACAATAGTTGTAGATTCCGATGCTTTTCTACAGGTTTACTGTATCACTTGGACCTTCTTATTGACGATGAAACACAGAAATTGAATCGGAATTAAATACAAAAGACACAATGCCGACTTAAGTACAAGAAGACTGACTCTTCCAACTGTCTACGCTTTGAGCCATGCCAGTGACACTTGTTATAGTTTCCGATGCTTTACTTCAGGTTTACTGTATCCCTCTGACCGTCTTATTGACGATGAAAAACAGAAATTGCAGCGGAATTAAATGGAAAAAGCACAATGCCGACATATATATTAGAAGACTGACTCTCCCTACTGTCTATGTTTTGAACCATTCCTGTGACATTAGTCATAGATTCCGATGCTTCACGTCAGATTTACTGTATCCCTTGGACCTTCCTATTGACGATGAAACACAGAAATTGCATCGGAATTCAATACAAAAGGCACAATGCCCACTTAACTACATGGAGACTGACTCTTCTTTCTGACTATGCTTTGAAAAATTTCTGTGACACTAGTTATAGATTCCGATGCTTAACTTCTAGATTACTGTATCCCTCTGACCTTCTTAGAGACGATGAAACACACCGATATTGCATCGGAAATAAATACAAAAAGCACAATGCCGACTTAACTACAAGAATACTGACTCATCTTACTGTCTATGTTTTGAACCGTTGCTGTGACACTAGTTATAGATTCCGATGCTTCACTCCAGGTTTACTGTATCCCTTGGACCTTCTTATTGACGATGAAACACAGAAATTGCATCGGAATTAAATACAAAAGGCACAATGCCGACATAAGTACAAGAAAACTGTCTCTTCTTACTGACTATGTTTTGAACCATTTCTGTGACACTAGTTATGGATTCCGATGCTTCACTTCAGGTTTACTGTATCCCTCTGACCTCCTTGTTGACGATGAAACACAGAAATTGCATCGGAATTAAATACAAAAGGCACAATGCCGAATTAAGTACAAGAAGACTGACTCTTCTTACTGTCTATCTTTGAACCAGTCCTGTGACACTACTTATTGACTCCGATGCTTCACTCCAAGTTTACTGTATCCCTTGGACCTGCTTATTGACGATGAAACACAGAAATTGCATCGGAATTAAATACAAAACACAATGTCGACTTAAGTAAAAGAAGTCTGTCTCTTCTTACTGTCTATGATTTGTACCATTCCTGTGACACTAGTTATAAACGCCGATGCTTCACTCGAGGTTTACTGCATCCCTCGGACCTTCTTATTGGCGATAAAACACAGAAATTGCATCAGAATTAAATACAAAAGGCACAATGCCGACTTAAAAACGAGAAGACCGACTCTTCTTACTGTCTAAGTTTTGAACCATTCCTGTGACACTAGTTATAGATTCCGATGCTTCACTCCAGGTTTACTGTATCCCTTGGTCCTTCTTACTGACGATGAAACACAGAAATTGCATCGGAATTCAATACAAAAGGCACAATGCCGACTTAAGTACAAGAAGACTGACTCTTCTTACTGACTATGATTTGAACCATTCCTGTGACACTAGCTACAGATTCCAATGCTTCACTTCAGGTTTACTGTATCCCTCTGAGCATCTTATTGACGGTGAAACACAGATATTTTATCGGAATTAAATACAAAAGGCACAATGCCGACTTAAGGACAAGAAGACTGTCTCTTCTTAATGTTATGTTTTGAACCATTCATGTGACACTAGCTATAGATTCCGATGCTTCACTCCAGGTTTACTGTATCCCTTGGTCCTTCTTATTGACGATGAAACACAGGAATTGCACCGGAATTCAATACAAAAGACACAATGCCGACTTAAGGACAAGAAGACTGACTCTTCTGACTGAATATGTTTTGAAGCTTTCCGTTGACACTAGGTATAGATTCCGATGCTTCACTCCAGGTTTACTGTATCCCTTGGACCTTGTTATTAACGATGAAACACAGAAATTGCATCGGAATTAAATACAAAAGGCAAAATGCAGACTTAGGTACATAAAGACTGACTCTCCATACTGACTATGTTTTGAACCATTCCTGTGACACTAGTTATAGATTCCGATGCTTCACTTCAGGTTTACTGTATCCCTCTGACCTTCCTGTTGACGATGAAACACAGAAATTGCATCGGAATTAAATACAAAAGGCACAATGCCGACTGAAGTACAAGAAGACTGACTCTATTTACTAACTATGTTTTGAACCATTCCTGTGACACTAGTTATGGATTCGGATGCTTCACATCAGGTTTACTGTATCCCCCTGACCTTCTTATTGTCGATGAAGCACAGAAATTGCATCGGAATTAAATAGAAAAGGCACAATGCCGACTTAAGTACAAGACGACTGACTTTTCGTACTGTCTGTGTTTTGAACCATTCCTGTGACACTAGTTATAGATGCCGATGCTTCACTTCAGGTTTACTGTATCCCTCGGACCTCCTTATTGAAGATGAAGAACAGAAATTGCATCGGAATTAAATACAAAAGGCACAATGCCGACTTAAGTACAAGATGACTGACTCTTCTTACTGACTATGTTTTGAACCATTCCTGTGACGCTAGTTATAGATCCCGATGCTTCATTCAGGTTTCCTGTATCCCTCTGACCTTCTTATTGATGATGAAACACAGAAATTGCATCGGAATAAAATAGAAACGCCACAATTCCTACTTAGGTACAAGAAGACTGACTCTTCTTACTGGCTACGTTTTGAACCATTCCTGTGACACTTCTTATAGATTCCGATGCTTGACTTCAGTTTTTCTGTATCCCTTGGACCTTCTTATTGACGATGAAACACAGAAATTGCATCGGAATTAAATACAAAAGTTACAATGCCGACTTAAGTACAAGAAGACTGACTCTTCCTACTTTCTATGTTTTAAACCATTCCTGTGACCCTAGTTATAGATTCCGATGCTTCACTTGAGGTTTACTGTATCCCTTAGACCTTCTTATTGACGATGAAACACAGAAATTGCATCGGAATTAAATCCAAAAGCACAATGTCGACTTAAGTACAAGAAGACTGACTCATCTTACCGACTATGTTTGAACCATTCCTGTGACACTAGTTATAGATTCCGATGCTACACTCCAGGTTTACTGTATCCCTTGGACCTTCTTATTGTCGATGAAACACAGAAATTGCATCGGAATTAAACACAAAAGGCACAATGCCGACTTATGTACAAGAAGACTGACTCTTCTTACTGACTATGCTTTGAACCATTCCTGTGACACTAGTTATAGAATCCGATGCTTCACTTCAGGTTTGCTGTACCCCTCTGATCTTCTTATTGACGATGAAACACAAAAATTGCATCGAAATTAAATACAAAGGGCGCAATGCCGACTTAAGTAAAAGAAGACTGACTCTTCTTACTGACTATGTTTTGAACCATTCCTGTGACACTAGTTATAGATTCGGATTCTTGACTTCAGGTTTACTGCATCCCTCTGACCTTCTAATTGACGATGAAACACAGAAATTGCATCGGAATTAAATAGAAAAGGCACAATGCCGACTTAAGTACGAGACGGCTGACTTTTCTTACTGTCGATGTTTTGAACCATTCCTGTGACACTAGTTATAGAATCCGATGCTTCATTTCAGGTTTACTGTATCCCTTGGACCTTCTTATTGACGATGAAACACAGAAATTGCATCGGAATTAAATACGAAAGGCACAATGCCGACTTAAGTACAAGAAGACTGACTCTTCTACTGACTATGTTTTGAACTATTCCTATGACACTAGTTATAGATTACGATGCTTCACTTCAGGTTTACTGTATCCCTCTGACCTTCTTATTGACGATGAAACACAGAAATTGCATCGGAATTAAATACAAAAGGCACAATGCCGACTTAAGTACAAGAAGACTGACTCTTCTTACTGTCTATGTTTGAACCATTCCTGTGACACTAGTTATAGATTCCGATGCTTGACTCAAGGATTACTGTATCCCTCTGACCTTCTTATTGACGATGAAACACAGAAATTGCATCGGAATTAAATACGAAAGGCACAATGCCGACTTAAGTACAAGAAGACTGACTCTTCTTACTGATTATGTGTTGAACCATTCCTGTGACACTAGTTATAGATTCCGATGCTTGACTTCAGGTTTAATGTATCCCTCCGACCTTCTTATTGACGATGAAACACAGAAATTGCATCGGAATTAAACACGAAAGGCACAATGCCGACTTAAGTACAAGAAGACTGACTCGTCTTACTAACTATGTTTTGAACCATTCCTGTGACACTAGTTATAGATTGCGATGCTTCACTTCAGGTTTACTGTATCCCTCTGAACTTCTTATTGACGATGAAACACAGAAATTGCATCGGAATTAAATACAAAAGGCACAATGCCGATTTAAGTACAAGAAGACTGACTCTTCTTACTGTCTATGTTTGAACCATTCCTGTGACACTAGTTATAGATTCCGATGCTTCACTTCAGGTTTACTGTATTGCTTGGACCTTCTTATTGACGATGAAACACAAAAATTGCATCGGAATTAAATACAAAAGGCAAAATGCAGACTTAAGTACACGACGACTGACTCTTCTTACTGTCTATGATTTGAAGCATTCCTGTGACACTAGTTATAGATTCCAATGCTACACTCCTGGTTTACTGCATCCCTTGGACCTTCTTATTGACGATGAAACACAGAAATGGCATCGGAATTAAATACAAAAGGCACAATGCCGACTTAAGTACAAGAAGACTGACTCTTCCTACTGTCTATGTTTTGAACCATTGCTGTGACACTAGTTATAGATTCCGAAGCTTTACTTCGGATTTACTGTATCCCTCTGACCTTCTTATTGACGATGAAACACAGAAATTGCATCGGAATTAAATACAAGAGGCACAATGCCGACTTAAGTACAAGAAGACTGACTTTTCTTACTGTCTATGTTTGAACCATTCCTGTGACACTAGTTATAGATTCCGTTGGTTCACTTTAGGTATACTGTATTCCTTGGACCTTCTTATTGACGATGAAACACAGAAATTGCATCGGAATTAAATACAAAAAGCAAAATGCCGACTTAAGTACACGAGGACTGACTCTTCTTACTGTCTATGATTTGAAGCATTCCTGTGACACTAGTTATAGATTCCGATGCTACACTCCTGGTTTACTGCATCCCTTGGTCCTTTTTATTGACGATGAAACACAGAAATGGCATCGGTATTAAATACAAAAGGCACAATGCCACCTTAAGTACAAGAAGACTGACTCTTCCAACTGTCTATGTTTTGAACCATTCCTGTGACACTAGTTATAGATTCCGATGCTTCACTACAGGTTTACTGTATCCCTTGGACCTTCTTATTGACGATGAAACACAGAAATTGCATCGGAATTAAACACAAAAGGCACAATGCAGACTCAGGTACATAAGGACTGACTCTTCATACTGACTATGTTTTGTACCATTCCTGTGACACTAGTTATAGATTCCGATGCTTCACTTCAGGTTTACTGTATCCCTCTGACCTTCTTGTTGATGATGAAACACAGAAATTGCATCGGAATTAAAAACAAAAGGCACAATGCCGACTTAAGTACAAGAAGACTGACTCATCTTACCGTCAATGTTTTGACCCATTCGTGTGACACTAGTTATAGATTCCGATGCTTCACTTCAGGTTTACTGAATCCCTTGGACCTTCTTATTGTCGATGAAACACAGAAATTGCATCGGAATTAAACACAAAAGGCACAATGCCGACATATGTACAAGAAGACTGACTTTTCTTACTGACTATGTTTGAACCATTCCTGTGACACTAGTTATAGATTCCGATGCTTCACTTCAGGTTTACTGTACCCCTCTCATCTTCTTATTGCCGATGAAACACAAAAATTGCATCGAAATTAAATACAAAGGGCACAATGCCGACTTAAGTACAAGAAGACTGACTCTTTTTACTGACTATGTTTTGAACCATTCCTGTGACAATAGTTATAGATTCGGATGCTTGACTTCAGGTTTACTGTATCCCTCTGACCTTCTAATTGACGATGAAACACAGAAATTGCATCGGAATTAAATAGAAAAGGCGCAATGCCGACTTAAGTACAAGAAGACTGACTCTTCTTACTGACTATGTTTGAACCATTCCTGTGACACTAGTTATAGTTTCCGATGCTCACTTCATATTTACTGTATCCCTCTGACCTTCTTATTGACGACGAAACACAGAAATTGCATCGGAATTAAATACAAAAGGCAAAATGCCGACTTAAGTACACGAGGACTGACTCTTCTTACTGTCTATGATTTGAAGCATTCCTGTGACACTAGTTATATATTCCGCTGCTTCACTCCTGGTTTACTGCGTCCCTTGGACCTTCTTATTGACGATGAAACCCAGAAATGGCATCGGAATTAAATACAAAAGGCACAATGCCGACTTAAGTACAAGAAGACTTACTCTTCCTACTGTCTATGTTTTAAACATTCCTGTGACACAAGCTATAGATTCCGATGCTTCACTTCAGGTTTACTGTATCCCTCTGACCTCCTTATTGACGATGAAACACAGAAATTGCATCGGAATTAAATGCAAGGGGCACAATGCCGACTTAAGTACAGGAAGACTGACTCTTCTTACTGTCTATGTTTGATCCATTCCTGTGACACTCGTTATAGATTCCGATCCTTCACTTCAGGTTTACTGTATTCCTTGGACCTTCTTATTGACGATGAAACACAAAAAATGCATCGGAATTAAATACAAAAGGCAAAATGCCGACTTAAGTACACGAGGACTGACTCTTCTTACTGTCTATGATTTGAAGCATTCCTGTGACACTAGTTATAGATTCCGATGCTACACTCCTGGTTTACTGCATCCCTTGGACCTTCTTATTGACGATGAAACACAGAAACGGCATCGGAATTAAATACAAGAGGCACAATGCCAACTTAAGTACAAGAAGACTGACTCATCCTACTGTCTATGTTTTGAACCATTCCTGTGACACTAGTTATAGATTCCGATGCTTCACTTCAGGTTTACTGTATCCCTTGGACCCTCTTATTGACGATGAAACACAGAAATTGCATCGGAATTAAACACAAAAGGCACAATGCAGACTTAGGTACATAAAGACTGACTCTTCATACTGACTATGTTTTGAACCACTCCTGTGACACTAGTTATAGATTCCGATGCTTCACTTCAGGTTTACTGTATGCCTCTGACCTTCTTATTGACGATGAATCACAGAAATTGCATCGGAATTAAATACAAAAGGCACAAAAGCCGACTTTAGTACATGAAGACCGACTCTTCCTACTGACAATGTTTGAACCTTTCCTGTGACACTAGTTATAGATTCCGATTCTTCACTTGAGGTTTACTGTATCCCTTAGACCTTCGTATTGAAGATGAAACACAGAAATTGCATCGGAATTAAATACAAAAGGCACAATGCCGACTTAAGTACAAGAAGACTGACTCATCTTACCGTCTATGCTTTTAACCATTCCTGTGACACTAGTTATAAATTCCGATGCTTCCCTTCAGGTTTACTGTATCCCTTGCACCTTCTTATTGACGATGAAACACAGAAATTGCATCGGCATTAAACACAAAAGGCACAATGCTGACTTATGTACAAGAAGAGTGACTCTTCTTTCTGACTATGCTTTGAACCATTCCTGTGACACTAGTTATAGATCCCGATGCTTCATTCAGGTTTACTGTATCCCACTGACTTTCTTATTGCCGATGACACACAGAAATTGCGTCGGAATTTAATACAAAAGGCACAATGCCGACTTAAGTACAAGAAGACTGACTCTTCTTACTGACTATGTTTTGAACCATTCCTGTGACACTAGTTATAGATTGCGATGCTTCACTTCAGGTTTACTGTATCCCTCTGACCTTCTTTTTGACGATGAAACACAGAAATTGCATCGGAATTAAATACAAAAGGCACAATGCCGACTTAAGTACAAGAAGACTGACTCTTCTTACTGTCTATGTTTCAATCATTCCTGTGACCCTAGTTATAGATTCCGATGCTTCACTTCAGGTTTACTGTATTCCTTGGACCTTCTTATTGACGATGAAACACAGAAACTGCATCGGAATTAAATACAAAAGGCACAATGCCAACTTAAGTACATGAAGATCGACTCTTCCTACTGACTATGTTTTGAACCATTCCTGTGACACTAGTTATAGATTCCGATGCTTCACCTCAGGTTTACTGTATCCCCTGGACCTTCTTATTGACGATTAAACACAGAAATTGCATCGGAATTAAATACAAAAGGCACAATGCCGAATTAAGTACAAGAAGACAGACTCTTCTTACTGTCTATGTTTTGAACCATTCCATTGACATTAGTTATAGATTCCGATGCTTCACTCCAGTTTTACTGTATCCCTTGTACCTTCTTATTGACGATGAAACGAGAAATTGCATCGGAATTAAATAGAAAAGGCACAATGCCGACTTAAGTACAAGAAGACTGACTCTTCGTACTGTCTATGTTTTGAACCATTCCTGTGACACTTGTTATAGATTCCGATGCTTCACTCCAGGTTAACTGTATCCCTTGGACCTTCTTATTGACGATGAAAGACAGAAAATTCATCGGAATTAAATACAAAAGGCACAATGCCGACTTAAGGACAAGAAGACTGACTCTTCTTACTGACTATGTTTTGAACCACTCCTGTGACAGTAGTTATAGATCCCGATGCATCACTTCAGGTTTACTGTATCCCTCTGACCCTCTTATTGACGATGAAACACTGAAATTGCATCGGAATTAAATAGAAACGCCACAATGGCTACTTAAGTACAAGAAGACTGACTCATCTTACTGGCTATGCTTTGAACCATTCCTGTGACACTGGTTATAGATTCCGATGCTTGACTTCAGTTTTACTGCATCCCTTGGACCTTCTTATTGACGATGAATCACAGAAATTGCATCGGAATTAAATACAAAGGGCAAAAGTCTTACTTAAGTACACGAAAACTGACTCTTCTAAGTGTCTATGATTTGAACCATTCCTGTGACACTAGTTATAGATTCCGATGCTTCACTAAAGGTTTACTGTATCCCTTGGACCTTCTTATTGACGATGAAACACAGAAATTGCATCGGAATTAAATAAAAAAGGCACAATGCCGACTTATGGACAAGAAGACTGACTGTTCTTACTGACTATGTGTTGAACCATTCCTGTGACACTAGTTATAGATTCCGATGCTTCACTTCAGGTTTATTGTATCCCTCTGACCTTCTTATTGACGATGAAACACAGAAATTGCATCGGAAATAAATAGAAAAGGCTCAATGCCGACTTAAGTACAAGAACATTGACTCTTCTTACTGTCTATGTTTTCAACAATTCCTGTGACACTAGTTATAGATTCCGATACTTCACTGCAGGTTTACTTATCCCTCTGACCATATTGCCGATGAAACACAGAAATTGCATCGGAATTAAATACAAAAGGCACAATGCCGACTTAAGGACAAGAAGACTCACTCTTCTTACTGAAGATGATTTGAACCATTCTTGTGACACTAGTTATAGATTCCGATGCTTCACGTCAGGTTTACTGTTTCCCTGGACCTTCTTATTGCCGATGAAACTCAGAAATTGCATCGGAATTAAATACAAAAGGCAAAATGCCGACTTAAGTACAAGAAGACTGACTCTTCTACTGTCTATGTTTTGAACCATTTCTGTGACACTAGTTGCAGAGTCCGATGCATCACGTCAGGTTTACTGTATCCCTTGGGATTTCTTATAGACGATGAATCACAGAAATTGAATCTGAATTAAACACAAAAGGCACAATGCCGACTAAAGTACAAGAAGACTGACTCTTCTTAGTGTCCATATTTTGAACCATTCCAGTGACACTAGTTATAGATTCCGATGCTTCACTTCAGGTTTACTGTATCCCTTGGTCCTTCTTATTGACGATCAAAGACAGAAATTGCATCGGAATTATATACAAAAGGCACAATGCCGACTTAAGTACATGAAGACCGACACTTCCTACTGACTATGTTTTGAACCATTCCTGTGACACTAGTTATAGATTCCGTTGCTTCACTTGAGGTTTACTGTATTTCTTGAACCTTCTTACTGACGATGAAACACAGATTTTGCATCGGAATTAAACACAAAAGGCACAATGCCGACTTAAGTACAAGAAGACTGACTCATCTTAATGTCTATGTTTTGAACCATTCCTGTGACACTAGTTATAGATTCCGATGCTTCACTTCAGGTTTACTGTATCCCTCTGACCTTCTTATTGACGATGAAGCACTGAAATTGCATCAGAATTAAATAGAAAAGGCACAATGCCAACTTAAGTACAAGACGACTGACTTTTCTTACTGTCTATGTTTTGAACCATTCCTGTGACACTAGTTATAGATTCCAAGGCTTCACTTCAGGTTTACTGTATCCCTTGGACCTTTTTATTGACGATGAAACCAGAAATTGCGCCGGAATTTAATACAAAAGGCACAATGCCGACTTAAGTACATGAAGACCGACTCTTCCTACTGACTATGCTTTGAACCTTTCCTGTGACACTAGTTATAGATTCCGATGCTCCTCTTGAGGTTTACTGTATCCCTCTGTCCTCCTTATTGACGATGAAACACAGAAATTGCATCGGAATTAAATAGAAAAGGCACAATGCCGACTTAAGTACAAGACGACTGACTTTTCGTACTGTCTACGTTTTGAACCATTCCTGTGACACTAGCTATAGATTCCGATGCTTCACTTCAGGTTTACTGTATCCCTTGGACCTTCTTATTGACGATGAAAGACAGAAATTGCATCGGAATTATATACAACAGGCACAATGCCGACTTAAGTACATGAAGACCGACACTTCCCACTGACTATGATTTGAACAATTCCTATGACACTAGTTATAGATTCCGATGCTTCACTTGAGGTTTACAGTATTTCTTGGACATTCTTACTGACGATGAAACACAGAAATTGCATCGGAATTAAACACAAAAGGCACAATGCAAACTTAGGTACATAAAGACTGACACTTTATACTGACTATGTTTTGAACCATTCCTGTGACACTAGTTATAGATTCCGATGCTTCACTTCAGGTTTACTGTTTCCCTCTGACCTTCTTATTGACGATGAAACACAGAAATTGCATCGGAATTAAATAGAAAAGGCACAATGCCGACTTAAGTACAAGACGACTGACTTTTCGTACTGTCTATGTTTTGAACCATTCCTGTGACACTAGTTATAGGTTCCGATGCTTCACTTCAGGTTTACTGTATCCCTTGGACCTTCTTATTGACGATGAAAAACAGAAATTGTATCGGAATTAAATACAAGAGGCTCAATTCCGACTTAAGTACAAGAAGACTGACTCTTCTTACTGACTATGTTTTGAACCATTCCTGTGACACTAGTTATAGATACCGATGCTTCACTTCAGGTTTACTGTATCCCTCTGACCTTCTTATTGACGATGAAACACAGAAATTGCATCGGAATTAAATAGAAACGCCACAATTCCTACTTAGGTACAAGAAGACTGACTTATCTTACTGGCTAGGTTTTGAACCATTCCTGTGACACTAGTTATAGATTCTGATGCTCGACTTCAGTTTTTCTGTATCCCTTGGACCTTCTTATTGACGATGAAACACAGAAATTTTATCGGAATTAAATACAAAAGGCACAATGCCGACTTATGTGCAAGAAGACTGACTCTTCCTACTGTCTATGTTTTGAACCATTCCTGTGACACTAGTTATAGATTCCGATGCTTCACTTGAGGTTTACTGTATCCCTTGGACCTTCTTGTTGACGATGAAACACAGAAATTGCGCAGGAATTTAATACAAAAGGCACAATGCCGTCTTAAGTACATGAAGACCGACTCTTCCTACTGACTATGTTTTGAACCTTTCCTGTGACACTAGTTATAGATTCCGATGCTTCTCTTGAGGATTACTGTATACCTTAGACCTTCTTATTGACGATGAAACACAGGAATTGCATCGGAATTAAATACAAAAGGCACAAGGCCGACGTAACTACAAGAAGACTGACTCATCTCACCGTCTAAGTTTTGAACCATTCCTGTGACACTAGATATAGATTCCGAAGTTTCACTTCAGGTTTACTGTAACCCTCTGACCTTCTTATTGACGATAAAACACAAAAATTGCATCGGAATTAACTACAAAGGGAACAATGCCGACTTACGTACAAGAAGATTGACTCTTTTTACTGACTGTGTTTTCAACCATCCCTGTGACACTAGTTATAGATTCGGATGCTTAACTTCAGGTTTACTGTATCCCTCTGACCTTCTAATTGACGATGAAACACAGAAATTGCATCGGAATTAAATGGAAAAGTCACAATGCCGACTTAAGTACAAGACGACTGACTTTTCTAACTGTCTATGCTTTGAACCATTCGTGTGACACTAGTTATAGAATCCGATGCTTCACTTCAGGTTTACTGTATCCCTTGGACCTTCTTATTGACGATGAAACACAAAAATTGCATCGGAATTAAATACAATAGGCACAATGCCGACATAAGTACAAGAAACTGACTCTTCTTACTGACTATGTTTTGAACCATTCCTGTGACACTAGTTATAGATCCCGATGCTTCACTTCAGGTTTACTGGATCCCTTGGACCTTCTTATTGACGATGAAACACAGAAATTGCATCGGAATTAAATACAAAAGGCACAATGCCGACTTAAGTACATGAAGACCGACTCTTCCTACTGACTATGTTTTGAACCATTCCTGTGACACTAGTTATAGATTCCGATGCTTCACCTCAGGTTTACTGTATCCCTCTGACCTTCTTATTGACGATGAAACACAGAAATTGCATCGGAATTAAATAGAAACGCCACAATGGCTACTTAAGTACAGAAAGACTGACTCTTATTACTAGCTATGTTTTGAACCATCCCTGTGACACTAGTTATAGATTGCGATGCTTCACTTCAGGTTTTCTGTATCCCTCTGACCTTCTTATTGACGATGAAACACAGAAAGTGCATCGGAATTAAATACAAAAAGGCACAATGCCGACTTAAGTACAAGAAGACTGACTCTTCTTACTGTCTATGTTTGAACCATTCCTGTGACACTAGTTATAGATTCCGATGCTTCACTTCAGGTTTACTGTATCCCTCTGACCTTCTTATTGACGATGAAACACAGAAATTGCATCGGAATTAAATACAAAAGGCACAATGCCGACTTAAGTACAAGAAGTCTGACTCTTCCTAATGTCTATGATTTGAACCATTCCTGTGACACTAGTTATAGATTCCGATGCTTCACATCAGGTTTACTGGATCCCTTGGACCTTCTTATTGACGATGAAACACAGAAATTGCATCGGAATTAAATACAAAAGGCACAATGCCGACTTAAGTACATGAAGACCGACACTTCCTACTGACTATGTTATGAACCATTCCTGTGACACTAGTTATAGATTCCGATGCTTGACTTCAGTTTTACTGTATCCCTTGGACCTTCTTATTGACGATGAAACACAGAAATTGCATCGGAATTAAATTAAAAAGCACAATGCCGACTTAGGGACAAGAAGACTGACTGTTCTTACTGACTATGTTTTGAACCATTCCTGTGACACTAGTTATAGATCCCGATCCTTCACTTCAGGTTTACTGTATCCCTCTGACCTTGTTGTTGACGATGAAACACAGAAATTGCATCGGAATTAAATCGAAACGCCACAATGGCTACTTAAGTACAAGAAGACTGACTCTTCTTACTGGCTACGCCTTGAATCATTCCTGTGACATTAGTTATAGATTCCGATGCTTGACTTCAGTTTTACTGTATCCCTTGGACCTTCTTATTGACGATGAATCACAGAAATTGCATCGGAATTAAATACAAAGGGCTAACTGCCGACTTAAGTTTACGAAAACTGACTCTTCTAACTGTCTATGTTTTGAACCATTCCTGTGACACTAGTTATAGATTCCGATGCTTCACTCCAGGTTTACTGTATCCCTTGGACCTTCTTATTGACGATGAAAACACAGAAATTGCAAGTGAATTAAATAGAAAAGGTACAATGCCGACTTAAGTACAAGAAGATTGACTCTTATTACTGACAATGTTTTGAACCATTCCTGTGACACTAGTTATAGATTCCGATGTTTCACTTCAGGTTTACTGTATACCTTGGACCTTCTTATTGACGATGAAACACAGAAATTGCATCGGAATTAAATACAAAAGGCACAATGCCGACTTAAGTACAAGAAGACTGACTCTTCCTACTGTCTATGTTTTGAACCATTCCTGTGACACTAGTTATAGATTCCGATGCTTCACTTCAGGTTTACTGTTTGCCTGGACCTTCTTATTGACGATGAAACTCAGAAATTGCATCGGAATTAAATACAAAAGGCAAATTGCCGACTTAAGTACAAGAAGACTGACTCTTCAACCGTCTATGTTTTGAACCATTTCTGTGACACTAGTTGCAGAGTCCGATGCTTCACTTCAGGTTTACTGAATCCCTTGGGGCTTCTTATTGACGATGAATCACAGAAATTGAATCGGAATTAAACACAAAAGGCACAATGCCGGCTAAAGTACAAGAAGACTGACTCTTCTTACTGTCCATATTTTGAACCATTCCAGTGACGCTAGTTATGGATTCCAATGCTTCACTTTAGGTATACTGTATCCCTTGGTAATTCTTATTGACGATGAGACACAGAAATTGCATCGGAATTAAACACAAAAGGCACAATGCCGACTTAAGTACAAGAAGACTGACTCTTCTTACTGTCTATGTTTGAACCATTGCTGTGACACTAGTTATAGATTGCGATGCTTCACTTCAGGTTTACTGTATCCCTCTGACCTTCTTATTGACGATGAAACACAGAAATTGCATCGGAATTAAATACAAAAGGCACAATGCCGACTTAAGTGCAAGAAGTCTGACTCTTCCTAATGTCTATGGTTTGAACCATTCCTGTGACACTAGTTATAGATTCCGATGCTTCACTTAAGGTTTACTGGATCTCTTGGACCTTCTTATTGACGATGAAACACAGAAATTGCATCGGAATTAAATACAAAAGGCACAATGCCGACTTATGTAGATGAAGACCGACTCTTATTACTGACTATGTTTTGAACCATTACTGTGACACTAGTTATAGATTCCGATGCTTGACTTCAGTTTTACTGTATCCCTTGGACCTTCTTATTGACGATGAAACACAGAAATTGCATCGGAATTAAATTAAAAAGCACAATGCCGACTTAGGGACAAGAAGACTGACTGTTCTTACTGACTATGTTTTGAACCATTCTTGTGACACTAGTTATAGTTCCCGATCCTTCACTTCAGGTTTACTGTATCCCTCTGACCTTGTTATTGACGATGAAACACAGAAATTGCATCGGAACTAAATCGAAATGCCACAATGGCTACTTAAGTACAAGAAGACTGACTCTTCTTACTGGCTACGCTTTGAACCATTCCTGTGACACTAGTTATAGATTCCGATGCTTGACTTCAGTTTTACTGTATCCCTTGGACCTTCTTATGGACGATGAATCACAGAAATTGCATCGGAATTAAATACAAAGGGCTAACTGCCGACTTAAGTTTACGAAAACTGACTCTTCTAACTGTCTATGTTTTGAACCATTCCTGTGACACTAGTTATAGATTCCGATGCTTCACTCCAGGTTTACTGTATCCCTTGGACCTTCTTATTGACGAGAAAACACAGAAATTGCAAGTGAATTAAATAGAAAAGGTACAATGCCGACTTAAGTACAAGAAGATAGACTCTTATTACTGACTATGTTTTGAACCATTCCTGTGACACTAGTTATAGATTCCGATGTTTCACTTCAGGTTTACTGTATACCTTGGACCTTCTTATTGACGATGAAACACAGAAATTGCATCGGAATTAAATACAAAAGGCACAATGCCGACTTAAGTACAGGAAGACTGACTCTTCAACCGTCTATGTTTTGAACCATTTCTGTGACACTAGTTGCAGAGTCCGATGCCTCACTTCAGGTTTACTGAATCCCTTGGGGCTACTTATTGACGATGAATCACAAAAATTGAATCGGAGTTAAACACAAAAGTCACAATGCCGGCTAAAGTACAAGAAGACTGACTCTTCTTACTGTCCATATTTTGAACCATTCCAGTGACGCTAGTTATGGATTCCAATGCTTCACTTTAGGTATACTGTATCCCTTGGTATTTCTTATTGACGATGAGACACAGAAATTGCATCGGAATTAAACACAAAAGGCACAATGCCGACTTAAGTACAAGAAGACTGACTCATCTTACTGTCTATGTTTTGAACCATTCCTGTAACACTAGTTATAGATTCCGATGCTTCACTTCAGGTTTACTGTATCCCTCTCACCTTCTTATTGACGATGAAACACTGAAATTGCATCAGAATTAAATAGAAAAGGCACAATGAGGACTTAAGTACAAGACGACTGACTTTTCTTACTGTCTATGCTTTGAACCATTCCTGTGACACTAGTTATGGATTCCGATGCTTCACTTCAGTTTTACTGTATCCCTTGGACCTTCTTATTGACGATGAAACACAGAAATTGCATCGGAATTAAATATAAAAGGCACAATGCCGACTTAAGGACAAGAAGACTGACTCTTCTTACTGACTATGATTTGAACCATTCCTGTGACACTAGCTATAGATTCCGATGCTTCACTTCAGGTTTACTGTATCCCTCTGACCTTCTTATTGACGATGAATCACAGAAATTGTATCGGAATTAAATACAAAAGGCACAATGCCGAATTAAGTACAAGAAAACTGACTCTTCTTACTGTCTATGTTTTGAACCATTCCATTGACACTAGGTATAGATTCCGATGCTTTACTCCAGGTTCACTGTATCCCTTGGACCTTCTTATTGACGATGAAACACAGAACTTTCATCGGAAATAAATACAAAGGGCAAAATGCCGACTTAAGTACACGAAGACTGACTCTTCTTACTGTCTATGCTTTGAACCATTCCTGTGACACTAGTTATAGATTCCGATGCTTCACTCCAGGTTTACTATATCCCTTGGACCTTCTTATTGAGGATGAAACTCAGTAATTGCATCGGAATTAAACACAAGAGGCACAATGCCGAATTAAGTACAAAACGACTGACTCTTCTTACTGACTATGTTTTGAACCATTACTGTGACACTAGTTATAGATCCCGATGCTTCATTCAGGTTTACTGTATCCCTCGGACCTTCTTATTGACGATGAAACACTGAAATTGCATCGGAATTAAATAGAAACGCCACAATGCCGACTTAGGTACAAGAAGACTGACTCTTCTTACTGTCTATGTTTTGATCCATTCCTGTGCCACTAGTTATAGATTCCGATGCTACACTCCAGGTTTACTGTATCCCTTTCACCTTCTTATTGACGATGAAACACAGATATTGCATCGGAATTAAATACAAAAGGCACAATGCCGACTTAAGTACACGAAGACTGACTCTTCTTACTGTCTATGCTTTGATCCATTCCTGTGCCACTAGTTATAGATTCCGATGCTACACTCCAGGTTTACTGTATCCCTTGGACCTTCGAATTGACGATGAAACACAGATATTGCATCGGAATTAAATACAAAAGGCAAAATGCCGACTTAAGTACAAGAAGACTGACTCTTCCACTGTCTCTGTTTTGAGCCATTTCTGTGACACTAGTTGTAGAGTCCGATGCTTCACTCCAGGTTTACTGTATCCCTTGGATCTTCTTATTGACGATGAAACACAGAAATTGCAACTGAATTAAATAGAAAAGGCACAATGCCGACTTAAGTACAAGAAGACTGACTTTTATTACTGACTATGATTTGAACCATCCCTGTGACACTAGTTATAGATTCCGATGTTTCACTTCAGGTTTACTGTATACCTTGGACCTTCTTATTGACAATGAAACACAGAAATTGCATCGGAATTAAATACAAAAGGCACAATGTCGACATAAGTACAAGAAGACTGACTCTTCCTACTGTCTATGTTTCGAACCATTCCTGTGACACTAGTTATAGATTCCGATGCTTCACTTCAGGTTTACTGTATCCCTCTGACCTTATTGCCGATGAAACACAGAAATTGCATCGGGATTAAATACAAAAGGCACAATGCCGACTTAAGGACAAGAAGACTGACTCTTCTTACTGACTATGATTTGAACCATTCCTGTGACATTAGTTATAGATTCCGATGCTTCACTTCAGGATTACTGTTTCCCTTGGATCTTCTTATTGACGATGAAACACAGAAATTGCATCGGATTAAATACAAAAGGCAAAATGCCGACTTAAGTACAAGAAGACTGACTCTTCTTACTGACTATGTTTTGATCCATTCCTGTGCCACTAGTTATAGATTCCGATGCTACACTCCAGGTTTACTGTATCCCTTGGACCTTCGAATTGACGATGAAACACAGAAATTGCATCGGAATTAAATACAAAAGGCACAATGCCGACTTAAGGACAAGAAGACTGACTGTTCTTACTGACTATGTTTTGAACATTTCCTGTGACAGTAGTTATAGATTCCGATGCTTCACTTCGGGTTTATTGTATACGTCTGACCTTCTTATTGACGATGAAACACTGAAATTGCATCGGAATTAAATAGAAAAGCACATTGTCCACTCAAGTACAAGAAGACTGACTCTTCTTACTGTCTATATTTTGAACCATTCCTGTGACACTAGTTATAGATTCCGATGCTTCACTTCAGGTTTACTGTATCCCTCGGACCTTCTTATTGATGATGAAACACAGAAATTGGATCGGAATTAAATACAAAAGGCACAAAGCCGACTGAAGTACACGAAGACCGACTCTTCCTACTGACTATGTATGGAACCATTCCTGTGACACTAGTTATAGATTCCGATGCTTCACTTTAGGTTTACTGTATCCCTTGGACCTTCTTATTGACGACGAAACACAAAAATTGCATCGGAATTAAATACAAAAGGCAAAATGCCGACTTAAGTACAAGAAGACTGACTCTTCTACTGTCTATGTTTTGAACCATTTCTGAGACACTAGTTGTAGAGTCCAATGCTTCACTTCAGGTTTACTGTATCCCTTGCTCCTTCTTATTGACGATGAAACACTGAAATTGCATCGGAATTAAATAGAAACGCCACAATGCCGACTTATGTACAAGAAGACTGACTCTTCTTACTGTCTATGTTTTGATCCATTCCTGTGCCACTAGTTATAGATTCCGATGCTACACTCCAGGTTTACAGTATCCCTTTGACCTTCTTATTGACGATGAAACACAGATATTGCATCGGAATTAAATACAAAAGGCACAATGCCGACTTAAGTACACGAAGACTGACTCTTCTTACTGTCTATGCTTTGATCCATTCCTGTGCCACTAGTTATAGATTCCGATGCTACACTCCAGGTTTACTGTATCCCTTGGACCTTCGAATTGACGATGAAACACAGATATTGCATCGGAATTAAATACAAAAGGCAAAATGCCGACTTAAGTACAAGAAGACTGACTCTTCCACTGTCTCTGTTTTGAGCCATTTCTGTGACACTAGTTGTAGAGTCCGATGCTTCACTCCAGGTTTACTGTATCCCTTGGATCTTCTTATTGACGATGAAACACAGAAATTGCAAACTGAATTAAATAGAAAAGGCACAATGCCGACTTAAGTACAAGAAGACTGACTTTTATTACTGACTATGTTTTGAACCATCCCTGTGACACTATTTATAGATTCCGATGTTTCACTTCAGGTTTACTGTATACCTTGGACCTTCTTATTGACAATGAAACACAGAAATTGCATCGGAATTAAATACAAAAGGCACAATGTCGACATAAGTACAAGAAGACTGACTCTTCCTACTGTCTATGTTTCGAACCATTCCTGTGACACTAGTTATAGATTCCGATGCTTCACTTCAGGTTTACTGTATCCCTCTGACCTTGTTATTGACGATGAAACACAGAAATTGCATCGGAATTAAATCGAAACGCCACAATGGCTACTTAAGTACAAGAAGACTGACTCTTCTTACTGGCTACGCCTTGAATCATTCCTGTGACACTAGTTATAGATTCCGATGCTTGACTTCAGTTTTACTGTATCCCTTGGACCTTCTTATTGACGATGAATCACAGAAATTGCATCGGAATTAAATACAAAGGGCTAACTGCCGACTTAAGTTTACGAAAACTGACTCTTCTAACTGTCTATGTTTTGAAGCATTCCTGTGACACTAGTTATAGATTCCGATGCTTCACTCCAGGTTTACTCTATCCCTTGGACCTTCTTATTGACGATGAAAACACAGAAATTGCAAGTGAATTAAATAGAAAAGGTACAATGCCGACTTAAGTACAAGAAGATTGACTCTTATTACTGACTATGTTTTGAACCATTCCTGTGACACTAGTTATAGATTCCGATGTTTCACTTCAGGTTTACTGTATACCTTGGACCTTCTTATTGACGATGAAACACAGAAATTGCATCGGAATTAAATACAAAAGGCACAATGCCGACTTAAGTACAAGAAAACTGACTCTTCCTACTGTCTATGTTTTGAACCATTCCTGTGACACTAGTTATAGATTCCGATGCTTCACTTCAGGTTTACTGTTTGCCTGGACCTTCTTATTGACGATGAAACTCAGAAATTGCATCGGAATTAAATACAAAAGGCAAATTGCCGACTTAAGTACAAGAAGACTGACTCTTCAACCGTCTATGTTTTGAACCATTTCTGTGACACTAGTTGCAGAGTCCGATGCTTCACTTCAGGTTTACTGAATCCCTTGGGGCTTCTTATTGACGATGAAACACAGAAATTGAATCGGAATTAAACACAAAAGGCACAATGCCGGCTAAAGTACAAGAAGACTGACTCTTCTTACTGTCCATATTTTGAACCATTCCAGTGACGCTAGTTATGGATTCCAATGCTTCACTTTAGGTATACTGTATCCCTTGGTATTTCTTATTGACGATGAGACACAGAAATTGCTTCGGAATTAAACACAAAAGGCACAATGCCGACTTAAGTACAAGAAGACTGACTCTTCTTACTGTCTATGTTTGAACCATTCCTGTGACACTAGTTATAGATTGCGATGCTTCACTTCAGGTTTACTGTATCCCTCTGACCTTCTTATTGACGATGAAACACAGAAATTGCATCGGAATTAAATACAAAAGGCACAATGCCGACTTAAGTGCAAGAAGTCTGACTCTTCCTAATGTCTATGGTTTGAACCATTCCTGTGACACTAGTTATAGATTCCGATGCTTCACTTCAGGTTTACTGGATCCCTTGGACCTTCTTATTGACGATGAAACACAGAAATTGCATCGGAATTAAATACAAAAGGCACAATGCCGACTTATGTACAAAAAGACCGACTCTTATTACTGACTATGTTTTGAACCATTACTGTGACACTAGTTATAGATTCCGATGCTTGACTTCAGTTTTACTGTATCCCTTGGACCTTCTTATTGACGATGAAACACAGAAATTGCATCGGAATTAAATTAAAAAGCACAATGCCGACTTAGGGACAAGAAGACTGACTGTTCTTACTGACTATGTTTTGAACCATTCCTGTGACACTAGTTATAGTTCCCGATCCTTCACTTCAGGTTTACTGTATCCCTCTGACCTTGTTATTGACGATGAAACACAGAAATTGCATCGGAACTAAATCGAAATTCCACAATGGCTACTTAAGTACAAGAAGACTGACTCTTCTTACTGGCTACGCTTTGAACCATTCCTGTGACACTAGTTATAGATTCCGATGCTTGACTTCAGTTTTACTGTATCCCTTGGACCTTCTTATGGACGATGAATCACAGAAATTGCATCGGAATTAAATACAAAGGGCTAACTGCCAACTTAAGTTTACGAAAACTGACTCTTCTAACTGTCTATGTTTTGAACCATTCCTGTGACACTAGTTATAGATTCCGATGCTTCACTCCAGGTTTACTGTATCCCTTGGACCTTCTTATTGACGAGAAAACACAGAAATTGCAAGTGAATTAAATAGAAAAGGTACAATGCCGACTTAAGTACAAGAAGATAGACTCTTATTACTGACTATGTTTTGAACCATTCCTGTGACACTAGTTATAGATTCCGATGTTTCACTTCAGGTTTACTGTATACCTTGGACCTTCTTATTGACGATGAAACACAGAAATTGCATCGGAATTAAATACAAAAGGCACAATGCCGACTTAAGTACAGGAAGACTGACTCTTCAACCGTCTATGTTTTGAACCATTTCTGTGACACTAGTTGCAGAGTCCGATGCCTCACTTCAGGTTTACTGAATCCCTTGGGGCTACTTATTGACGATGAATCACAGAAATTGAATCGGAATTAAACACAAAAGGCACAATGCCGGCTAAAGTACAAGAAGACTGACTCTTCTTACTGTCCATATTTTGAACCATTCCAGTGACGCTAGTTATGGATTCCAATGCTTCACTTTAGGTATACTGTATCCCTTGGTATTTCTTATTGACGATGAGACACAGAAATTGCATCGGAATTAAACACAAAAGGCACAATGCCGACTTAAGTACAAGAAGACTGACTCATCTTACTGTCTATGTTTTGAACCATTCCTGTAACACTAGTTATAGATTCCGATGCTTCACTTCAGGTTTACTGTATCCCTCTCACCTTCTTATTGACGATGAAACACTGAAATTGCATCAGAATTAAATAGAAAAGGCACAATGAGGACTTAAGTACAAGACGACTGACTTTTCTTACTGTCTATGCTTTGAACCATTCCTGTGACACTAGTTATGGATTCCGATGCTTCACTTCAGGTTTACAGTATCCCTTGGACCTTCTTATTGACGATGAAACACAGAAATTGCATCGGAATTAAATATAAAAGGCACAATGCCGACTTAAGGACAAGAAGACTGACTCTTCTTACTGACTATGATTTGAACCATTCCTGTGACACTAGCTATAGATTCCGATGCTTCACTTCAGGTTTACTGTATCCCTCTGACCTTCTTATTGACGATGAATCACAGAAATTGTATCGGAATTAAATACAAAAGGCACAATGCCGAATTAAGTACAAGAAAACTGACTCTTCTTACTGTCTATGTTTTGAACCATTCCATTGACACTAGGTATAGATTCCGATGCTTTACTCGAGGTTCACTGTATCGCTTGGACCTTCTTATTGACGATGAAACACAGAACTTTCATCGGAAATAAATACAAAGGGCAAAATGCCGACTTAAGTACACGAAGACTGACTCTTCTTACTGTCTATGCTTTGAACCATTCCTGTGACATTAGTTATAGATTCCGATGCTTCACTCCAGGTTTACTATATCCCTTGGACCTTCTTATTGAGGATGAAACTCAGTAATTGCATCGGAATTAAACACAAGAGGCACAATGCCGAATTAAGTACAAAACGACTGACTCTTCTTACTGACTATGTTTTGAACCATTACTGTGACACTAGTTATAGATCCCGATGCTTCATTCAGGTTTACTGTATCCCTCGGACCTTCTTATTGACGATGAAACACTGAAATTGCATCGGAATTAAATAGAAACGCCACAATGCCGACTTAGGTACAAGAAGACTGACTCTTCTTACTGTCTATGTTTTGATCCATTCCTGTGCCACTAGTTATAGATTCCGATGCTACACTCCAGGTTTACTGTATCCCTTTCACCTTCTTATTGACGATGAAACACAGATATTGCATCGGAATTAAATACAAAAGGCACAATGCCGACTTAAGTACACGAAGACTGACTCTTCTTACTGTCTATGCTTTGATCCATTCCTGTGCCACTAGTTATAGATTCCGATGCTACACTCCAGGTTTACTGTATCCCTTGGACCTTCGAATTGACGATGAAACACAGATATTGCATCGGAATTAAATACAAAAGGCAAAATGCCGACTTAAGTACAAGAAGACTGACTCTTCCACTGTCTCTGTTTTGAGCCATTTCTGTGACACTAGTTGTAGAGTCCGATGCTTCACTCCAGGTTTACTGTATCCCTTGGATCTTCTTATTGACGATGAAACACAGAAATTGCAACTGAATTAAATAGAAAAGGCACAATGCCGACTTAAGTACAAGAAGACTGACTTTTATTACTGACTATGTTTTGAACCATCCCTGTGACACTAGTTATAGATTCCGATGTTTCACTTCAGGTTTACTGTATACCTTGGACCTTCTTATTGACAATGAAACACAGAAATTGCATCGGAATTAAATACAAAAGGCACAATGTCGACATAAGTACAAGAAGACTGACTCTTCCTACTGTCTATGTTTCGAACCATTCCTGTGACACTAGTTATAGATTCCGATGCTTCACATCAGGTTTACTGTATCCCTCTGACCTTATTGCCGATGAAACACAGAAATTGCATCGGGATTAAATACAAAAGGCACAATGCCGACTTAAGGACAAGAAGACTGACTCTTCTTACTGACTATGATTTGAACCATTCCTGTGACATTAGTTATAGATTCCGATGCTTCACTTCAGGATTACTGTTTCCCTTGGACCTTCTTATTGACGATGAAACACAGAAATTGCATCGGATTAAATACAAAAGGCAAAATGCCGACTTAAGTACAAGAAGACTGACTCTTCTTACTGACTATGTTTTGATCCATTCCTGTGCCACTAGTTATAGATTCCGATGCTACACTCCAGGTTTACTGTATCCCTTGGACCTTCGAATTGACGATGAAACACAGAAATTGCATCGGAATTAAATACAAAAGGCACAATGCCGACTTAAGGACAAGAAGACTGACTGTTCTTACTGACTATGTTTTGAACATTTCCTGTGACAGTAGTTATAGATTCCGATGCTTCACTTCGGGTTTATTGTATACCTCTGACGTTCTTATTGACGATGAAACACTGAAATTGCATCGGAATTAAATAGAAAAGCACATTGTCCACTCAAGTACAAGAAGACTGACTCTTCTTACTGTCTATATTTTGAACCATTCCTGTGACACTAGTTATAGATTCCGATGCTTCACTTCCGGTTTACTGTATCCCTCTGACCTTCTTATTGATGATGAAAGACAGAAATTGGAACGGAATTAAATACAAAAGGCACAATGCCGACTGAAGTACACGAAGACCGACTCTTCCTACTGACTATGTATTGAACCATTCCTGTGACACTAGTTATAGATTCCGATGCTTCACTTTAGGTTTACTGTATCCCTTGGACCTTCTTATTGACGATGAAACACAAAAATTGCATCGGAATTAAATACAAAAGGCAAAATGCCGACTTAAGTACAAGAAGACTGACTCTTCTACTGTCTATGTTTTGAACCATTTCTGTGACACTAGTTGTAGAGTCCAATGCTTCACTTCAGGTTTACTGTATCCCTTGGGCCTTCTTATTGACGATGAATCACAGAAATTGCATCGGAATTAAATACAAAAGGCACAATGCCGACTTAAGTACAAGAAGACAGACTCTTTTTACTGACTATGTTTTGAACCATTCCTGTGACACTAGTTATAGATTCGGATGCTTCACTTCAGGTTTACTGTATCCCTCGGACCTTCTTGTTGACGATGAAACACAGAAATTGCATCGGAATTAAATACAAAAGGCACAATGCCGACTTAAGAACACGAAGACTGACTCTTCTTACTGTCTATGTTTTGATCCATTCCTGTGCCACTAGTTATAGATTCCGATGCTACACTCCAGGTTTACTGTATCCCTTTCACCTTCTTATTGACGATGAAACACAGATATTGCATCGGAATTAAATACAAAAGGCACAATGCCGACTTAAGTACACGAAGACTGACTCTTCTTACTGTCTATGCTTTGATCCATTCCTGTGCCACTAGTTATAGATTCCGATGCTACACTCCAGGTTTACTGTATCCCTTGGACCTTCGAATTGACGATGAAACACAGATATTGCATCGGAATTAAATACAAAAGGCAAAATGCCGACTTAAGTACAAGAAGACTGACTCTTCCACTGTCTCTGTTTTGAGCCATTTCTGTGACACTAGTTGTAGAGTCCGATGCTTCACTCCAGGTTTACTGTATCCCTTGGATCTTCTTATTGACGATGAAACACAGAAATTGCAACTGAATTAAATAGAAAAGGCACAATGCCGACTTAAGTACAAGAAGACTGACTTTTATTACTGACTATGTTTTGAACCATCCCTGTGACACTAGTTATAGATTCCGATGTTTCACTTCAGGTTTACTGTATACCTTGGACCTTCTTATTGACAATGAAACACAGAAATTGCATCGGAATTAAATACAAAAGGCACAATGTCGACATAAGTACAAGAAGACTGACTCTTCCTACTGTCTATGTTTCGAACCATTCCTGTGACACTAGTTATAGATTCCGATGCTTCACATCAGGTTTACTGTATCCCTCTGACCTTATTGCCGTTGAAACACAGAAATTGCATCGGGATTAAACACAAAAGGCACAATGCCGACTTAAGGACAAGAAGACTGACTCTTCTTACTGACTATGATTTGAACCATTCCTGTGACATTAGTTATAGATTCCGATGCTTCACTTCAGGATTACTGTTTCCCTTGGACCTTCTTATTGACGATGAAACACAGAAATTGCATCGGATTAAATACAAAAGGCAAAATGCCGACTTAAGTACAAGAAGACTGACTCTTCTTACTGACTATGTTTTGATCCATTCCTGTGCCACTAGTTATAGATTCCGATGCTACACTCCAGGTTTACTGTATCCCTTGGACCTTCGAATTGACGATGAAACACAGAAATTGCATCGGAATTAAATACAAAAGGCACAATGCCGACTTAAGGACAAGAAGACTGACTGTTCTTACTGACTATGTTTTGAACATTTCCTGTGACAGTAGTTATAGATTCCGATGCTTCACTTCGGGTTTATTGTATACCTCTGACCTTCTTATTGACGATGAACACTGAAATTGCATCGGAATTAAATAGAAAAGCACATTGTCCACTCAAGTACAAGAAGACTGACTCTTCTTACTGTCTATATTTTGAACCATTCCTGTGACACTAGTTATAGATTCCGATGCTTCACTTCAGGTTTACTGTATCCCTCTGACCTTCTTATTGATGATGAAAGACAGAAATTGGATCGGAATTAAATACAAAAGGCACAATGCCGACTGAAGTACACGAAGACCGACTCTTTCTACTGACTATGTATTGAACCATTCCTGTGACACTAGTTATAGATTCCGATGCTTCACTTTAGGTTTACTGTATCCCTTGGACCTTCTTATTGACGATGAAACACAAAAATTGCATCGGAATTAAATACAAAGGGCAAAATGCCGACTTAAGTACACGAAGACTGACTCTTCTTACTGTCTATGATTTGAACCATTCCTGTGACACTAGTTATAGATTCCGATGCTACACTCCAGGTTTACTGTATCCCTTGGACCTTCGTATTGACGATGAAACACAGAAATTGCATCGGAATTAAATACAAAAGGCAAAATGCCGACTTAAGTACAAGTAGACTGACTCTTCTACTGACTATGTTTGAACCATTTCTGTGTCACTAGTTGTAGATTCCGATGTTTCACTTCAGGTTTACTATATACCTTGGACCTTCTTATTGACGATGAAACACAGAAATTGCATCGGAATTAAATACAAAAGGCACAATGTCGACTTAAGTACAAGAAGACTGACTCTTCCTACTGTCTATATTTTGAACCATTCCTGTGACACTAGTTATAGATTCCGATGCTTCACTTCTGGTTTACTGTATCCCACTGACCTTATTGCCGATGAAACACAGAAATTGCATCGGGATTAAATTCAAAAGGCACAATGCCGACTTAAGGACAAGAAGACTGACTCTTCTTACTGTCTACGTTTTGAACCATTCCTGTGACACTAGGTTTAGATTCCGATGCTTTACTCCAGGTTTACTGTATCCCTTGGACCTTCTTATTGACGATGAAACACAGAACTTGCATCGGAATTAAATACAAAGGGCAAAATGCGACTTAAGTACACGAAGACTGACTCTTCTTACTGTCTATGATTTGAACCATTCCTGTGACACTAGTTATAGATTCCGATGCTACACTCCAGGTTTACTGTATCCCTTGGAGCCTTCGTATTGACGATGAAACACAGAAATTGCATCGGAATTAAATACAAAAGGCAAAATGCCGACTTAAGTACAAGTAGACTGACTCTTCTACTGACTATGTTTGAACCATTTCTGTGTCACTAGTTGTAGATTCCGATGTTTCACTTCAGGTTACTATATACCTTGGACCTTCTTATTGACGATGAAACACAGAAATTGCATCGGAATTAAATACAAAAGGCACAATGTCGACTTAAGTACAAGAAGACTGACTCTTCCTACTGTCTATATTTTGAACCATTCCTGTGACACTAGTTATAGATTCCGATGCTTCACTTCTGGTTTACTGTATCCCACTGACCTTATTGCCGATGAAACACAGAAATTGCATCGGGATTAAATTCAAAAGGCACAATGCCGACTTAAGGACAAGAAGACTGACTCTTCTTACTGTCTACGTTTTGAACCATTCCTGTGACACTAGTTATAGATTCGGATGCTTCACTTGAGGTTTACTGTATCCCTCTGACCATCTTATTGATGATGAAACACAGAAATTGCATCGGAATTAATACAAAAGGCACAATGCCGACTGAAGTACATGAAGACCGACTCTTCCTACTGACTATGTATTGAACCATTCCTGTGACACTAGTTATAGATTCCGATGCTTCACTTTAGGTTTACTGTATCCCTTGGACCTTCTTATTGACGATGAAACACAGTAATTGCATCAGAATTAAACACAAAAGGCACAACTCCGAATTAAGTACAAAACGACTGACTCTTCTTACTGACTATGTTTTGAACCATTACTGTGACACTAGTTATAGATTCCGATGCTTCACTTCAGGTTTAATGTATCCCTCTGACCTTCTTATTGACCATGAAACACAGAAATTGCGTCGGAATTAAATAGAAAAGGCACTATGAAGAGTTAAGTACAAGAAGACTGACTCTTCTTACTGACTATGTTTTGAACCATTCCTGTGACACCAGATATAGATTCCGATGCTTCACTTCAGGATTACTATCCCCCTTGGACCTTCTTATTGACGGTGAAACACAGAAACTGCATCGGAATTAAATACAAAAGGCACAATGCCGACTTAAGGACAAGAAGACTGACTGTTCTTACTGACTATGCTTTGAACATTTCCTGTGACACTAGTTATAGATTCCGATGCTTCACTTCGGGTTTACTGTATCCCTCTGACCTTCTTATTGACGATGAAACACTGAAATTGCATCGGAATTAAATAGAAAAGCACATTGTCCACTTAAGTACAAGAAGACTGACTCTTCTTACTTACTATGTTTTGAACCATTCCTATGACACTAGTTATATATTCCGATGCTTCACTTCTGGTTTACTGTATACCTTGCAACTTCTTATTGACGATGAAACACAGAAATTGCATTGGAATTAAATACAAAAGGCACAATGCGGTCTTAAGTACAAGAAGAGTGACTCTTCCTACTGTCTATGTTTTGAACCATTCCTGTGACACTAGTTTTGGATTCCGATGCTTCACTTCAGGTATACTGTATCCCTCTGACCTTATTGCCGAAGAAACACAGATATTGCATCGGAATTAAATACAAAAGGGACAATGCCGACTTAAGGACAAGAAGAGAGACTCTTATACTGACTATGATGTGAACCATTCCTGTGACACTAGTTATAGATTCCGATGTTTCACTTCAGGTTTACTGTTTCCCTTGGACATTCTTATTAACGATGAATCACAGAAATTGCATCGGAATTTTAATACAAAAGGCACAATGCCGACTTAAGTACAAGAAGACTGACTCTTATACTGTCTCTGATTTGAACCATTTCTGTGACACTAGTTATAGAGTCCGATGCTTCACTTCAGGTTTACTGTATCCCTTGGTCCTTCTTATTGACGATGAAACACAGAAATTGCATCGGAATTAAATACAAAAGGCACAATGCCGACTTAAGTATAAGAAGACTGACTCTTCTTACTGACTATGTTTTGAACCATTCCTGTGACACTAGTTATAGATTCCGATGCTTCACTTCAGGTTTACTGTATCCCTCTGACCTTATCATTGACGATGAAACACAGAAATAACCTCGGAATTAAATAGAAAAGGCACAATGCCGACTTAAGTACATGAAGACTGATTCTTCTTACTGTCTATGTTTTGAACCATTCCTGTGACACTACTTGTAGAATCCGATGCTTCACTTCAGGTTTACTGTATCCCTTGGACCTTCTTATTGACGATGAAACACAGAAATTGCATCGGAATTAAATACAAAAGACACAATGCCGACTTAAGTACAAGAAGACTGACCTTTCCAACTGTCTATGTTTTGAACCATTCCTGTGACACTAGTTATAGATTCCAATGCTTCACTTCAGGTTTACTGTATCCCTCTGACCTTCATATTGATGGAGAAACACAGAAATTGCATCGGAACTAAATACGAAAGGCACAATGCCAACTTAAGTACAAGAAGACTGACTCTTCTTACTGACTATGTTTTGAACCATATCTGTGTCACTAGCTATGGATTCCGATGCTTCACTTCAGGTTTACTGTATCCCTCTGACCTTCTTATTGACGATGAAACACAGAAATAACCTCGGAATTAAATGGAAAAGGCACAACGCCGACTTAAGTACATGAAGACTGATTCTTCTTACTGTCTATGTTTTGAACCATTCCTGTGACACTACTTGTAGAATCCGATGCTTCACTTCAGGTTTACTGTATCCCTTGGTCCTTCTTATTGACGGTGAAACAAAGAAATTGCATCGGAAATAAATACAAAAGGCACAATGCCGACTTAAGTATAAGAAGACTGACTCTTCCCACTGTCTATGTTTTGAACCATTCCAGTGACACTAGTTATGGATTCCGATGCTTTATATCAGGTTTACTGTATACCTTGGACCTTCTTATTGACGGTGAAACACAGAAATTGCATCGGAATTAAATACGAAATGCACAATGCCAACTTAAGTATAACAAGACTGACTCTTCTTACTGACTATGTTTTGAACCATTCCTGTGACACTAGTTATAGATTCCGATGCTTCAATTCAGGTTTACTGTATCTCTCTGACCTTATTATTGACGATGAAACACAGAAATAACGTCGGAATTAAATAGAAAAGGCACAATGCCGACTTAAGTACATGAAGACTGATTCTTCTTACTGTCTATGTTTTGAACCATTCCTGTGACACTACTTGTAGAATCCAATGCTTCACTTCAGGTTTACTGTATCCCTTGGACCTTCTTATTGACGATGAAACACAGAAATTGCATCGGAATTAAATACAAAAGACACAATGCCGACTTAAGTACAAGAAGACTGACCTTTCCAACTGTCTATGTTTTGAACCATTCCTTTGACACTAGTTATAGATTCCGATGCTTCACTTCAGGTTTACTGTATCCCTCTGACCTTCATATTGATGGTGAAACACAGAAATTGCATTGGAACTAAATACGAAAGGCACAATGCCAACTTAAGTACAAGAAGACTGACTCTTCTTACTGACTATGTTTTGAACCATATCTTTGTCACTAGCTATGGATTCCGATGTTTCACTTCAGGTTTACTGTATCCCTCTGACCTTCTTATTGACGATGAAACACAGAATTAACCTCGGAATTAAATGGAAAAGGCACAATGCCGACTTAAGTACATGAAGACTGATTCTTCTTACTGTCTATGTTTTGAACCACTCCTGTGACACTAGATATAGATTCCGATGCTTCATTTCAGGTTTACTGTATCCCTTGGACTTTCTTATGGACGATGAAACAAAGATATTGCATCGGAATTCAATACAACAGGCACAATGCCGACTTAACTACAAGAAGATATAAAGGCACATTTGCATGCCGAGCGTGAGTTTCCTCGGAAACGCGAGATATTAATTAAATAAATAATCAGTGACAAATAAATAAAGCCTATGGCACACAACTGCAGCGCTGTGTCGCTGATAAAACAAAAGTACATTTTCGTTAGTCGTATGTTTGATTAAAAAAAAAAGAGAGAGCTGGTTGAAGTGGTGAGAGAAGCACGTATTTTAGTTTATTGTCTGGCACACCGCCATATTTCATGATATAGAAAATTACTGCGAGTTGCAATCATACTAGGCACTCGATACTGAAAAGAATTTATATTTATAAAAGTAAGTAGGATTATGAACTGTAGGCTTATTCACTGAATATATCTGATTTAACTAACTGTGTAATTTTTTGTTTAGTAGACAATCACCTCTGTACGACGTTTTGGCATGGCTGGCAAATTATTGTAATATTGAGATTTAGTTTATGAGTCCGCACCTACCGCAGCAGTCTTTGGAATCGATTTAATTACGAAGTCCGATTATTTCAGTTTTATTTCACGGTCAACTACGATTAACATTGCCTTTACGAAAAAGCCATTGTCAAGCGTCTGATACCGAATAATCAAAACCTGACGACTCATAGGAGAGCCAATCATACAGATAAAAATAATTAACATTTCATTTTATTTTATTTTATTTTATTTATTTTATATTGGCGACTGCGTGTCGGACTTGTTATTTTGTCATTTGTTACATTGTTCTCTTTGTTTCATGTGAAAAATCAACCTTCTGGTCCTGGACTTGACTATATGAGAAATAAAAAAAATCAGAAGATATTTGCCAATTATAAAATTTTGCGGGAAGACGCAAAGAAGCTTCCAGCAAAATAAGGTAAGACGCAGCATCTTTGCATTAGCAGGCTTGACCAGACGTATAATTCAGTGTATTAGCTTTTCAGTAAAATTCTGTAGTGTTTCTTTTCCGCATAACAGTTTCAGTGATAAATTCCATTCTCAGTATTTTTCCTTAAACAATAACGTATGCAACAATACCAATACACGAGTGTACAATATGGCCGACTTCTGTACGATATCATGTAACATGGCCAGCAGCCATTACCAATAATCTCAAATTCAGTTTATATTTTTAAATTAACAGACAGCCATTGTTGCTACGACCGATTCATGCTCAACTGCATTTTATTTTAAAACCAGTGTCAAACATTAATTTCTTGAAATATATAGCACGTGTGGCATGGTAATAACTAGAAAACAATACGCAAAAATGGAACAGCAAAGACGTACTATTCAGACGCAATCCGACTCGGACGAGAGACAAATGTTAGAAAATGACTTTACGACAGCAACCGGTAGTGACGATACATCAAATATTGACGCAAGTGTCAACGGAAAATTTGACAATAGGCCGTCCACCACAAAAATTTCAAAGTCTCAGTCAGAGCCCATGTTAATACATGACGTCACGTCTAATGACGCGGCGGGGGCAGAGACCTTGCAAACAGTAAACATTGCCAACATGTTACAAATGCTAATGAAACAAAACGCAGAAAATATGGCAACCTTAAGGATGCAGAACGCGGAAAACATGGCAACCTTAAAGACACAAAATGAACAGTTAAAGACACAAAATGACGAAATTAAATCTGATCTCATAGCAATCAAGGCATGTAATGACACTTTGTGTAAACGTGTGGAACTTATAGACGCCACACTGACCAAACAGATGACTGAACTCAGTACGAAATTTTCCAAGCTTAATACGAGACAAGAAAAGACTACAAATGACGTAGCACTTTTACAGAAACAATTAAAAAACCTTAATGTCACGTGTGAAGCTCTTACTGAACAAATTCAAACATATCCTTCAGTACACGACAACCTTGAAAAACGAATTACTGACGTGCAGAATAAATTTGACGATGTTGAACAACACCTGACTGACATCTTACAATCTGATGCCACAGCTCATTTTCAAAATATTAATAAAGAATTTCATGATTGGGTAGAGAACAAAGACAAACATTTTGATAGATGCATACGTGAAAATTTACCAACAATTGTGCACGACTCCGTAGCGGAATACATCACTAATAACAAACAGCTGATTAGTGACGCAGTACAATCCGTCACTGCACCCATGAGACAATTCACCGATCAACCACAGTCTGAATGTAACGAAAATATCAGTCAAAATGTACAGTTCAGAAACCAATATACATTCGAGTATGACGCACACATACCGCACACCACAAACACACAAGAACAAAACACACCACGACTACAACACATACCACGACGTGCAACCACAAACACAAGCTATTATCATGGTAAACCATAGCAACATTATCGTAATTACTCGCCAGCTGAGCATTGCAGTAATTACAGTGGAACAAATCCATATCATAATGCAAAGGAAGAAGAAAGCTTAATAAAACACAGGCAATTTCAGGCTTTTATCCCAGAGAAACGAACCATTCATCCGGTGATTTTTCTTAAATCTTTTAGTAACGCATTTCCACGCACTTGGAGTGACCGGAAAAAGATTTCATATATTGTCGGTTACATCCAAGGCGATGCAGCTGTCTTGGCATACAGTCAAGCTGACGTATGTACCACGTACAGTGAGTTTGAGCGTGCCTTTCTGAACAAATTCTGGTCGCAATCCGTCCAGGAGCGACTCAGGAGACAAATTTTAGAACCTGAAGCTTTTAACAGTAAAAATGGTAACTTACGCAGATATTTTGAAAAATACTTGAACATGGGACACTTTTTAGACGAACCAGTCGCAACACGTGATATACTCCGAGCGTTGAAGGCCAAATTGCCTTTCAACATTAAGGAAAAACTTCTACATATCCCGGATGACGATTCAGATTATTTTTTAACAGCTTTAGATTCGGTTGACATGTTACTTGAAGATCAGCGCTTCGCGCGGCAAAACAGCAGCCACAATGTTTACACTAGTGGTATGCAAAACATGCAGGCTTGCCAACACAATTCTGGCGCGCCCACAGTTGGATACGCGGTACAACAAAAACAGCAAACTCACATGCCGTCTCAGTACGGAAATCAAAATCAACACGCGTATTCCAATACGAACAATAGTTACAACAGTAATAACATTTCATGCGGCAATCCATACAAAAGGCACCGCGGTAATAACTGCAACGGTAACAACGGATACAAAGGTAATAACAAAAACACAAACAGAAATAGAAATAATAATAACTACGAGCCAAGACAGCATCAAGGTTGGACTCGTAACGATCAGTACTTTCATTCAAACTCTGCTTTACCACAGCAGTCACCAGGTCAAAATTGGAGCATACCTTACGACCGACAGGTAAGTTATAATGCGCAACAGCAACAACAACCGCAAAAGTTTGGAGATCATAATAGGCAATATCCGAATGTGAATATAATAGAAATGACAGCTGATGCACAACCTCAATCTGTGTCAGTACCTAGTACAAATGATAATCCAACAAACTAGAAACAGTCACTACTTTGCCCCAGGTCGTGGCTGAAGAATCCTTGGGGGGCGGCTTCAATGTTAATCAGTTATTTGACACCACACTTGAACAACAGAATAATGATATGCCGAGTAATTCTAAACAAAAACTACCTGTTTTATTTATAAGATACAACCACAATAACAATATATCAGATGAACTTTTACAAGACAGTACACAATGTCGTTTAAACACAAATGAAATTGTTTTAGCATCCACTACTGGTGTAGTAGGTGGGATTCCAACTACTATTATCCTAGATACAGGTGCAGCTGTGAGCGTTTTATCTTTTAATTTTTATAAAAAGATGTGTGAATTGGAACCTGTGCCTGAGTTTCCTGCCCAAAACTGTAAAATAACTACTGCACTAGGTAATAAGTCATGTAGGGTTACGAAGCAAGTTTTTGTAAACGTTAAAATAGGTAATGGAACCGTACAATGGCCATTCCTGGTTGTACAAAACCTTGTGACAAATTGCATATTAGGAATAGATATTATGAGCGAGAAGGACTGCATTATAGACTTCTCCAAAGGTAAATGTATTTTAAATGATAAAAGCAGGGTAATTATTATTGATTTGGACAGGAGAACTCTAAAGCATGACAAACACTGTACAGGGTACAAGGTACAGT
This sequence comes from Schistocerca piceifrons, assembly GCF_021461385.2. Taxonomy (NCBI): domain Eukaryota; kingdom Metazoa; phylum Arthropoda; class Insecta; order Orthoptera; family Acrididae; genus Schistocerca; species Schistocerca piceifrons. The sequence goes on along the minus strand of NW_025728109.1, from coordinate 61,918 downwards.
TAGTACTTGACAAAGACATTCAAGACATGCAAACACACTCATCTGACAGAGAGCTAATGGACTTGAAAACATTGCTTGATCATAAGATAAGTGAAGCTACAGCTCTCAGTGTACATGAACGTATAAAACTACAGGAAGTGTTATCCAAATATTTACAAGTTTTTACCAAACGATTAGGTGTTATCAACACGTATGTGTACAAGATTGAAGTTAAGCCTCACAAGATCTTCTACCATAAGACATATAACGTACCGTTATCTCAACGACCTGCTGTGTGGCAAGAACTAAAACAAATTACAACATAGATTATAAGTAGTATAGAAATTTTCATTTCAGCGGTTCCAGTGACGCAGTTGAAGACAGAAGAACTTTTCTTTCAACGCCGCGGCTCCACCGAGAAGACTGAATATTAAAGTAAAATTTATGATTACGTAGCAGTGAATGATATATAAATTTTTCACGGAATATTTGTGACTGTAGGTACCACTGACTTGCTATGACACCTGACGAACCGACAGACGTCATCTGTGAAGCGATCTTTTACTTCGAGAAATAGATTAGACGCACATCTCTCAGCAAGAAAAGCATCTACCAGTAGTCAAGGCCACACAGACACACTACACACACGCACAAAACGCGAGGAATCGAACATTTTCTCTCTCTTACTATTTTGAATATTTATTGAGTAGTGAAAACGCCTGGTCTTGCCTACTGATGTAATGAATGTTGTGTCTAACCTATCTTAATTTCAGATGACATCACAAAAAACATCGATAATATCCCAGCAAAACCGCTAAAGAGGATGTAAATATCTGCAATTCATGTAATCAAATATGACACAATGTAATAACCTATAGCTATGTAATGATGATGTAAACATGTTTATGTGCAACTGTATTATGTTTATGCTAAGAAAATATGTGACGTGTGTATGTATTATTACTTATGTTTTTTTAAACTGATGTATAATGTAACTGTTACTGTGTGAAAATTTGAACGATAACGAGTGCCAAAATGTGAAAAACTTTTAAAAAAAAAAAAAAAAAAAAAAAATTGCGTAGTGAACCACTATTCACGGACATTAACGTACATTACCAAGTCTGCAACTACGCAGAAACCTATGTGAAAGAAACTGTTAATGACATTCATGATGCATCGTACCTTTGTTAACGCGATGAACGATTTCTTCGATGAGTAACCACGAACATTTAGGTGAGCTATATTTAAAAAAAAAACTGAATATGTGAAGTGCATAATTCGTGCATCGTCTAGCGACATTACTACAGTACCCAACTTCTAGATGTTAACTGGATTAAATGGACACAAAGTGCCTGTCCAGAAAACAACACGACGGGTGGAAGAATTTTGGTTGGAACTTCAGGGAATGAAATGTTCTCGAAATGTGACGGACACGCTTACCTGGACTGTCCAAGGATCGACGCCAGCTATGTGCCGTCCGAGGTTCTGCAACCAAGCTTCCACGGAATATCGAAAACGAACTGCATATGGACTAATTACTCGACGGGTCACGTCTGATCTGTAATAAACAATGCTTTTTGTCACAACGAACTGCATCACAACGACTATAATGGAAATAGGAAATGGACATGCTTATGTATCAATCACGTTGTTATACAACGATGTTACTGTGATCAAAAAACTTTACCACGACGATACTAACCTGTAAAAAATTATTGTGCAGCAGATGAATATGAACTGTGATAACGACACCATGTGTATAGGTCAACGCACCTGAAAAATACGGACATTTTTCTTTGAAGCATTTCATTGCAATGCTATGTAACTAAGAACATTCAACAATCTAAAGTTGTATTGTATTATAACAATAATTGTAATTTTAAAACTAAGTTACCTGTGATAGAATGTAGTCTTCATATGTAATCTTGGTGGAATATTTTCTTTGTGCAACGACTAAGAAATGCGCGCGCACACGAACAATATGAACTGCAATACTGTGCCGCGTGATCTAAATTTACGAAATAACGGCAGTGCCGTAGTTACACAGACGCTTCTGCGCATGCGCGCACTCTGTTTTGCCAACATAAGAACTTTTTCGGCGCACGCGCGTCATTCAAATTTTGTGTATAATATACAGTATAATGTAAGTCATGTAAATAGTTGTAGATAACTTAGATTTTCTTGTGCCTTTAGGTGAATTGCTCGCCTGCAGGTGTGTCCTTTCGCCTCGCAATTCAGGGGGCAATATAAAGGCACATTTGCATGCCGAGCGTGAGTTTCCTCGGAAACGCGAGATATTAATTAAATAAATAATCAGTGACAAATAAATAAAGCCTATGGCACACAACTGCAGCGCTGTGTCGCTGATAAAACAAAAGTACATTTTCGTTAGTCGTATGTTTGATTAAAAAAAAAAGAGAGAGCTGGTTGAAGTGGTGAGAGAAGCACGTATTTTAGTTTATTGTCTGGCACACCGCCATATTTCATGATATAGAAAATTACTGCGAGTTGCAATCATACTAGGCACTCGATACTGAAAAGAATTTATATTTATAAAAGTAAGTAGGATTATGAACTGTAGGCTTATTCACTGAATATATCTGATTTAACTAACTGTGTAATTTTTTGTTTAGTAGACAATCACCTCTGTACGACGTTTTGGCATGGCTGGCAAATTATTGTAATATTGAGATTTAGTTTATGAGTCCGCACCTACCGCAGCAGTCTTTGGAATCGATTTAATTACGAAGTCCGATTATTTCAGTTTTATTTCACGGTCAACTACGATTAACATTGCCTTTACGAAAAAGCCATTGTCAAGCGTCTGATACCGAATAATCAAAACCTGACGACTCATAGGAGAGCCAATCATACAGATAAAAATAATTAATATTTCATTTTATTTTATTTTATTTTATTTATTTTATAAAGACTGACTCTTCTTACTGACTATGCTTTGAACCATTCCTGTGACACTAGTTATTGATTCCGATGCTTAGCTTCAGGATTACTGTATCCCTCTGACCTTCTTCGTGACTATGAAACACAGAAATTGCATCGGAAATAAATTCAAAAACACAATGCCGACTTAAGTACAAGAATACTGACTCATCTTACTGTCTATGTTTTGAACCGTCCCTGTGACACTAGTTATAAATTCCGATGCTTCACTATAGGTTTGCTGTATCCCTTGGACCTTCGTATTGACGATGAAACACAGAAATTTCATCGGAATTAAATACAAAAGACACAATGCCGAAATAAGTACAAGAAGACTGACTCTTCTTACTGACTATGTTTTGAACCATTCCTGTGACACTACTTATGGATTCCGATGCTTCACTTCAGGTTAACTGTACCCTCTGACTTTCTTATTGACGATAAAACACAGAAATTGCATCGGAATTAAATACAAAAGCCACAATGCCGAATTAAGTACAAGAAGACTGACTCTTCTTACTGTCTATTTTTGAACCAGTCCTGTGACACTAGTTATAGACTCTGATGGTTCACTCCAGGTTTACTGTATCCCACGGACCTTCTTATTGACGATGAGACACAGAAATTGCATCGGAATAAAATGCAAAGGGCACAATGCCGACTTAAGTAAGAGAAGACTGACTCTTCTTACTGTCTATGATATGAACCATTCCTGTGACACTAGTTATAGATTCCGATGCTTCACTCCTGGATTACAGTATACCTTGGACCTTCTTTTTGACGATGAAACACAGAAATTGCATCGGAATTAAATACAAAAGGCAAAATGACGACTTAAGTACACGAAGACTGACTTTTCTTACTGTCTATGATTTGAACCATTCCTGTGACACTAGTTATAGATTCCGATGCTTCACTTTAGGTTTACTGTATCCCTTGGACCTTCTTATTGACGATGAAACGCAGTAATTGCATCGGAATTAAACACAAAAGGCACAATGTCGAATTAAGTACAAAACGACTGACTCTTCTTACTGACTATGTTTTGAACCATTACTGTGACACTAGTTATAGATTCCGATGCTTCACTTCAGGTTTACTGTATCCCTCTGACCTTCTTATTGACGATGAAACACAGAAATTGCATCGGAATAAAATACTAAAGGCACAATGCCGACTTAAGTACAAGAAGACTCACTCTTCTTAATGTCTATGTTTTGATCCATTGCATTGACACTAGTTACAGATTCCGATGCTTCACTCCAGGTTTACTGTATCCCTTGGACCTTCGTATTGACGATGAAACACAGAAATAACCTCGGAATTAAATGGAAAAGGCACAATTCCGAATTAAGTACAAGAAGACTGACTCTTCTTACTGTCTATGTTTTGAACCATTCCATTGACACTAGGTTTAGATTCCGATGCTTTACTCCAGGTTTACTGTATCCCTTGGACCTTCTTATTGACGATGAAACACAGAACTTGCATCGGAATTAAATACAAAGGGCAAAATGCCGACTTAAGTACACGAAGACTGACTCTTCTTACTGTCTATGATTTGAACCATTCCTGTGACACTAGTTATAGATTCCGATGCTACACTCCAGGTTTACTGTATCCCTTGGACCTTCGTATTGACGATGAAACACAGAAATTGCATCGGAATTAAATACAAAAGGCAAAATGCCGACTTAAGTACAAGAAGACTGACTCTTCTACTGACTATGTTTGAACCATTTCTGTGTCACTAGTTGTAGATTCCGATGTTTCACTTCAGGTTTACTATATACCTTGGACCTTCTTATTGACGATGAAACACAGAAATTGCATCGGAATTAAATACAAAAGGCACAATGTCGACTTAAGTACAAGAAGACTGACTCTTCCTACTGTCTATATTTTGAACCATTCCTGTGACACTAGTTATAGATTCCGATGCTTCACTTCTGGTTTACTGTATCCCACTGACCTTATTGCCGATGAAACACAGAAATTGCATCGGGATTAAATTCAAAAGGCACAATGCCGACTTAAGGACAAGAAGACTGACTCTTCTTACTGTCTACGTTTTGAACCATTCCTGTGACACTAGTTATAGATTCGGATGCTTCACTTGAGGTTTACTGTATCCCTCTGACCATCTTATTGATGATGAAACACAGAAATTGCATCGGAATTAAATACAAAAGGCACAATGCCGACTGAAGTACATGAAGACCGACTCTTCCTACTGACTATGTATTGAACCATTCCTGTGACACTAGTTATAGATTCCGATGCTTCACTTTAGGTTTACTGTATCCCTTGGACCCTCTTATTGACGATGAAACACAGTAATTGCATCAGAATTAAACACAAAAGGCACAACTCCGAATTAAGTACAAAACGACTGACTCTTCTTACTGACTATGTTTTGAACCATTACTGTGACACTAGTTATAGATTCCGATGCTTCACTTCAGGTTTAATGTATCCCTCTGACCTTCTTATTGACCATGAAACACAGAAATTGCGTCGGAATTAAATAGAAAAGGCACTATGAAGACTTAAGTACAAGAAGACTGACTCTTCTTACTGACTATGTTTTGAACCATTCCTGTGACACCAGATATAGATTCCGATGCTTCACTTCAGGATTACTATCCCCCTTGGACCTTCTTATTGACGGTGAAACACAGAAACTGCATCGGAATTAAATACAAAAGGCACAATGCCGACTTAAGGACAAGAAGACTGACTGTTCTTACTGACTATGCTTTGAACATTTCCTGTGACACTAGTTATAGATTCCGATGCTTCACTTCGGGTTTACTGTATCCCTCTGACCTTCTTATTGACGATGAAACACTGAAATTGCATCGGAATTAAATAGAAAAGCACATTGTCCACTTAAGTACAAGAAGACTGACTCTTCTTACTTACTATGTTTTGAACCATTCCTGTGACACTAGTTATATATTCCGATGCTTCACTTCTGGTTTACTGTATACCTTGCAACTTCTTATTGACGATGAAACACAGAAATTGCATTGGAATTAAATACAAAAGGCACAATGCGGTCTTAAGTACAAGAAGAGTGACTCTTCCTACTGTCTATGTTTTGAACCATTCCTGTGACACTAGTTTTGGATTCCGATGCTTCACTTCAGGTATACTGTATCCCTCTGACCTTATTGCCGAAGAAACACAGATATTGCATCGGAATTAAATACAAAAGGGACAATGCCGACTTAAGGACAAGAAGAGAGACTCTTATACTGACTATGATGTGAACCATTCCTGTGACATTAGTTATAGATTCCGATGTTTCACTTCAGGTTTACTGTTTCCCTTGGACATTCTTATTAACGATGAATCACAGAAATTGCATCGGAATTTTAATACAAAAGGCACAATGCCGACTTAAGTACAAGAAGACTGACTCTTATACTGTCTCTGATTTGAACCATTTCTGTGACACTAGTTATAGAGTCCGATGCTTCACTTCAGGTTTACTGTATCCCTTGGTCCTTCTTATTGACGATGAAACACAGAAATTGCATCGGAATTAAATACAAAAGGCACAATGCCGACTTAAGTATAAGAAGACTGACTCTTCTTACTGACTATGTTTTGAACCATTCCTGTGACACTAGTTATAGATTCCGATGCTTCACTTCAGGTTTACTGTATCCCTCTGACCTTATTATTGACGATGAAACACAGAAATAACCTCGGAATTAAATAGAAAAGGCACAATGCCGACTTAAGTACATGAAGACTGATTCTTCTTACTGTCTATGTTTTGAACCATTCCTGTGACACTACTTGTAGAATCCGATGCTTCACTTCAGGTTTACTGTATCCCTTGGACCTTCTTATTGACGATGAAACACAGAAATTGCATCGGAATTAAATACAATAGACACAATGCCGACTTAAGTACAAGAAGACTGACCTTTCCAACTGTCTATGTTTTGAACCATTTATGTGACACTAGTTATAGATTCCAATGCTTCACTTCAGGTTTACTGTATCCCTCTGACCTTCATATTGATGGAGAAACACAGAAATTGCATCGGAACTAAATACGAAGGGCACAATGCCAACTTAAGTACAAGAAGACTGACTCTTCTTACAGACTATGTTTTGAACCATATCTGTGTCACTAGCTATGGATTCCGATGCTTCACTTCAGGTTTACTGTATCCCTCTGACCTTCTTATTGACGATGAAACACAGAAATAACCTCGGAATTAAATGGAAAAGGCACAACGCCGACTTAAGTACATGAAGACTGATTCTTCTTACTGTCTATGTTTTGAACCATTCCTGTGACACTACTTGTAGAATCCGATGCTTCACTTCAGGTTTACTGTATCCCTTGGTCCTTCTTATTGACGATGAAACAAAGAAATTGCATCGGAATTAAATACAAAAGGCACAATGCCGACTTAAGTATAAGAAGACTGACTCTTCCCAATGTCTATGTTTTGAACCATTCCAGTGACACTAGTTATGGATTCCGATGCTTTATATCAGGTTTACTGTATACCTTGGACCTTCTTATTGACGGTGAAACACAGAAATTGCATCGGAATTAAATACGAAAGGCACAATGCCAACTTAAGTATAACAAGACTGACTCTTCTTACTGACTATGTTTTGAACCATTCCTGTGACACTAGTTATAGATTCCGATGCTTCAATTCAGGTTTACTGTATCTCTCTGACCTTATTATTGACGATGAAACACAGAAATAACGTCGGAATTAAATAGAAAAGGCACAATGCCGACTTAAGTACATGAAGACTGATTCTTCTTACTGTCTATGTTTTGAACCATTCCTGTGACACTACTTGTAGAATCCAATGCTTCACTTCAGGTTTACTGTATCCCTTGGACCTTCTTATTGACGATGAAACACAGAAATTGCATCGGAATTAAATACAAAAGACACAATGCCGACTTAAGTACAAGAAGACTGACCTTTCCAACTGTCTATGTTTTGAACCATTCCTTTGACACTAGTTATAGATTCCGATGCTTCACTTCAGGTTTACTGTATCCCTCTGACCTTCATATTGATGGTGAAACACAGAAATTGCATTGGAACTAAATACGAAAGGCACAATGCCAACTTAAGTACAAGAAGACTGACTCTTCTTACTGACTATGTTTTGAACCATATCTTTGTCACTAGCTATGGATTCCGATGCTTCACTTCAGGTTTACTGTATCCCTCTGACCTTCTTATTGACGATGAAACACAGAATTAACCTCGGAATTAAATGGAAAAGGCACAATGCCGACTTAAGTACATGAAGACTGATTCTTCTTACTGTCTATGTTTTGAACCACTCCTGTGACACTAGATATAGATTCTGATGCTTCATTTCAGGTTTACTGTATCCCTTGGACTTTCTTATGGACGATGAAACAAAGATATTGCATCGGAATTCAATACAAAAGGCACAATGCCGACTTAACTACAAGAAGACTGACTCTTCTTACTGACTATGCTTTGAACCATTCCTGTGACACTAGTTATTGATTCCGATGCTTAGCTTCAGGATTACTGTATCCCTCTGACCTTCTTCGTGACTATGAAACACAGAAATTGCATCGGAAATAAATTCAAAAACACAATGCCGACTTAAGTACAAGAATACTGACTCATCTTACTGTCTATGTTTTGAACCGTCCCTGTGACACTAGTTATAAATTCCGATGCTTCACTATAGGTTTGCTGTATCCCTTGGACCTTCGTATTGACGATGAAACACAGAAATTTCATCGGAATTAAATACAAAAGACACAATGCCGAAATAAGTACAAGAAGACTGACTCTTCTTACTGACTATGTTTTGAACCATTCCTGTGACACTACTTATGGATTCCGATGCTTCACTTCAGGTTAACTGTATCCCTCTGACTTTCTTATTGACGATAAAACACAGAAATTGCATCGGAATTAAATACAAAAGCCACAATGCCGAATTAAGTACAAGAAGACTGACTCTTCTTACTGTCTATTTTTGAACCAGTCCTGTGACACTAGTTATAGACTCTGATGGTTCACTCCAGGTTTACTGTATCCCACGGACCTTCTTATTGACGATGAGACACAGAAATTGCATCGGAATAAAATGCAAAGGGCACAATGCCGACTTAAGTAAGAGAAGACTGACTCTTCTTACTGTCTATGATATGAACCATTCCTGTGACACTAGTTATAGATTCCGATGCTTCACTTCAGGTTTACTGTATCCCTCTGACCTTCTTATTGACGATGAAACACAGAAATTGCATCGGAATAAAATACTAAAGGCACAATGCCGACTTAAGTACAAGAAGACTCACTCTTCTTAATGTCTATGTTTTGATCCATTGCATTGACACTAGTTACAGATTCCGATGCTTCACTCCAGGTTTACTGTATCCCTTGGACCTTCGTATTGACGATGAAACACAGAAATTGCGTCGGAATTAAATAGAAAAGGCACTATGAAGATTTAAGTACAAGAAGACTGACTCTTCTTACTGACTATGTTTTGAACCATTCCTGTGACACTAGTTATAGATTCCGATGCTTCACTTCAGGATTACTGTATCCCTTGGACCTTCTTATTGACGATGAAACACAGAAATTGCATTGGAATTAAATACAAAAGGCACAATGCGGACTTAAGTACAAGAAGAGTTTCACTTCCTACTGTCTATGATTTGAACCATTCCTGTGACACTAATTTTGGATTCCGATGTTTCACTTCAGGTATACTGTATCCCTCTGACCTTATTGCCCAAGAAGCACAGATATTGCATCGGAATTAAATACAAAAGGGACAATGCCGACTTAAGGACAAGAAGACTGACTCTTCTTACTGACTATGATGTGAACCATTCCTGTTACACTAGTTATAGATTCCGATGTTTCACTTCAGGTTTACTGTTTCCCTTGGACATTCTTATTAACGATGAATCACAGAAATTGCATCGGAACTTTAATACAAAAGGCACAATGCCGACTTAGGTACAAGAAGACTGACTCCTATACTGTCTATGATTTGAACCATATCTGTGACACATAGAGTCCGATGCTTCACTTCAGGTTTACTGTATCCCTTGGGCCTTCTTATTGACGATGAATCACAGAAATTGCATCGGAATTAAATACAAATGACACAATGCCGACTTAGGTACAAGAAGACTGACCCTTCCATCTGTCTATGTTTTGAACCACTCCTGTGAAACTAGTTACAGATTCCGATGCTTCACTCCAGGTTTACTGTATCCCTTGGACCTTCGTATTGACGATGAAACACAGAAATTGCGTCGGAATTAAATAGAAAAGGCACTATGAAGATTTAAGTACAAGAAGACAGACTCTTCTTACTGACTATGTTTTGAACCATTCCTGTGATACTAGTTATAGATTCCGATGCTTCACTTCAGAATTACTGTATCCCTCTGACCTTATTATTGACGATGAAACACAGAAATAACCTCGGAATTAAATAGAAAAGGTACAATGCCGACTTAAGTACATGAAGACTGATTCTTCTTACTGTCTATGTTTTGAACCATTCCTGTGACACTACTTCTAGAATCCGATGCTTCACTTCAGGTTTACTGTATCCCTCTGACCCTCTTATTGACGATGAAACACAGAAATAACCTCGGAATTAAATGGAAAAAGCACAATGCCGACTTAAGTACATGAAGACTGATTCTTCTTACTGTCTATGTTTTGAACCATACCTCTGACACTAGTTGTTGAATCTGATGCTTCACTTCAGGTTTACTGTATCCCTTGGACCTTCTTATTGACGATGAAACACAGACATTGCATCGGAATTAAATACAAATGACACAATGCCGACTTAGGTACAAGAAGACTGACCCTTCCATCTGTCTATGATTTGAACCACTCCTGTGAAACTAGTTACAGATTCCGATGCTTCACTTCAGGTTTACTGTATCCCTCTGACCGTCTTATTGACAATGAAACACAGAAATTGCATCGGAATTAAATAGAAAATGTACAATGCTGACTCAAGTACTACAAGACTGACTCTTCCTACTGTTTATTTTTCAACCATTCCTGAGAAACTAGTTATAGATTCCGATGCTTCACTTCAGGTTTACTGTATCCCTTGGACCGTCTTATTGACGATGAAACAAAGATATTGCATCGGAATTTAATACAAAAGGCACAATGCCGACTTAACTACATGAAGACTGACTCTTCTTACTAACTATGCTTTGAACCATTCCTGTGAAACGAGTTATAGATTCCGATGCTTAACTTCAGGATTACTGTATCCCTCTGAACCTCTTAGTGACGATGAAACACAGAAATTGCATCGGAAATAAATACAAAAACCCAATGCAGACTTAAGTACAAGAATACTGACTCATCTTACTGTCTATGTTTTGAACCGTCCCTGTGGCACTAGATATAGATTCCGATGCTTCACTCCAGGTTTACTGTATCCCATGGACCTTCTTATTGACGACGAAGCACAGAAATTGCATCGGAATTAAATACAAAAGGCACAATGCCGACTTAAATACAAGAAGACTGACTGTTCTTACTGACTATGCTTTGACTCATTCCTGTGACACTACTTATGGATTCCGAATCTTCACTTCAGGTTAAATGTATCGTTCTGTCCTTCTTATTGACGATGAAACTCAGAAATTGCATCGGAATTAAATACAAAAGGCACAATGCCGAATTAAGTACAAGAAGACTGACTCTTCTTACTGTCTATTTTTGAACCAGTCCTGTGACACTAGTTATAGATTCCGATGCTTCACTTCAGGTTTACTGTATCCCTTGGACCTTCTTATGGACGATGAAACAAAGATATTGCATCGGAATTCAATACAAAAGGCACAATGCCGACTTAACTACAAGAAGTCTGACTCTTCTTACTGACTATGCTTTGAACCATTCCTGTGGCACTAGTTATTGATTCAGATGCTTAACTTCAGGATTACTCTATCCCTCTGACCTTCTAAGTGACTATGAAACACAGAAATTGCATCGGAAATAAATACAAAAACACAATGCCGACTTAAGTACAAGAATATTGACTCATCTTACTGTCTATGTTTTGAACCGTCCCTGTGACACTAGTTATAAATTCCGATGCTTCACTCCAGGTTTACTGTATCCCTTAGACCTTCTTATTGACGATGAAACACAGATATTTCATCGGATTTAAATACAAAAGACACAACGCCGAAATAAGTACAAGAAGACTGACTCTTCTTACTGACTATGTTTTGAACCATTCCTCTGACACTACTTATGGATTCCGATGCTTCACTTCAGGTTAACTGTATCCCTCTGACTTTCTTATTGAGGATAAAACACAGAAATTACATCGGAATTAAATACAAAAGGCACAATGCCGAATTAAGTACAAGAAGACTGACTCTTCTTACTGTCTATTTTTAAACCAGTCCTGTGACACTAGTTATAGACTCTGATGGTTCACTCCAGGTTTACTGTATCCCACGGACATTCTTATTGACGATGAAACACTGAAATTGCATCGGAATAAAATGCAAAGGGCACAATGCCGACTTAAGTAAGAGAAGACTGACTCCTCTTACTGTCTATGATTTGAACCATTCCTGTGACACTAGTTATAGATTCCGATGCTTCACTTCAGGTTTACTGTATCCCTCTGACCTTCTTATTGACGATGAAACACAGAAATTGCATCGGAATTAAATACTAAAGGACACAATGCCGACTTAAGTACAAGAAGTCTCACTCTTCTTACTATCTATGTTTTGATCCATTCCATTGACACTAGTTACAGATTCCGATGCTTCACTCCAGGTTTACTGTATTCCTTGGACCGTCTTATTGACGATGAAACACAGAAATTGCGTCGGAATTAAATAGAAAAGGCACTATGAAGACTTAAGTACAAGAAGACTGACTCTTCTAACTGACTATGTTTTGAACCATTCCTGTGACACTAGTTATAGATTCCGATGCTTCACTTCAGGATTACTGTTTCCCTTGGACCTTCTTATTGACGATGAAACATAGAAATTGCATCGGAATTAAATACAAAAGGCACAATGCCGACTTAAGTACACGAAGACTGACTCTTCTTACTGTCTATATTTTGAACCATTCCTGTGCCACTAGTTATAGATTCCGATGCTACACTCCAGGTTTACTATATCCCTTGGACCTTCGTATTGACGATGAAACACAGAAATTGCATCGGAATTAAATACAAAAGGTACAATGCCGACTTAAGGACAAGAAGACTGACTGTTCTTACTGACTATGTTTTGAACATTTCCTGTGACACTAGTTATAGATTCCGATGCTTCACTTCGGGTTAATTGTATCCCTCTGACCTTCTTATTGGCGATGAAACACTGAAATTGCATCGGAATCAAATAGAAAAGGCACATTGTCCACATAAGTACAAGAAGACTGACTCTTCTTACTGTCTATGTTTTGAACAATTCCTGTGACACTAGTTATAGATTCCGATACTTCACTCCAGCTTTACTATATCCCTTGGACCTTCTTATTGACGATGAAACACAGAAATTGCATCGGAATTAAATAGAAAGGGCACAATGCCGACTTAGGTAAAAGAAGACTCACTCTTCTTACTGACTATGTTTTGAACCATTCCTGTGACACTAGTTGTATATTCCGATGCTTCACTTCAGGTTTACTGTATACCTTGAACCTTCTTATTGACGATGAAACACAGAAATTGCATTGGAATTAAATACAAAAGGCACAATGCGGACTTAAGTACAAGAAGAGTGACTCTTCCTACTGTCTATGTTTTGAACCATTCCTGTGACACTAGTTTTGGATTCCGATGCTTCACTTCAGGTATACTGTATCCCTCTGACCTTATTGCCGATGAAACACAGATATTGCATCGGAATTAAATACAAAAGGGACAATGCCGGCTTAAGGACAAGAAGACTGACTCTTCTTACTGACTATGATGTGAACCATTCCTGTGACACTAGTTATAGATTACGATGCTACACTCCAGGTTTACAGTATCCCTTGGACCTTCTTTTTGACGATGAAACACAGAAATTGCATCAGAATTAAATAGAAAAGGCACAATGCCGACTTAAGTACAAGACGTCTGACTCTTCTTACTGTCTATGTTTTGAAACGTTACTGTGACACCACTTATAGATTCCGATGCTTCACTCCAGGTTTACTGTATCCCTTGGACCTTCTTACTGACGAAGAAACACAAAAATTGCATCGGAATTAAATACAAGAGGCACAATGCCGACTTAAGGACAAGGAGACTGACTATTCTCACTGACTATGCTTTGAACCATTCTTGTGACACTAGTTATAGATTCCGATTCTTTACTTCAGGACTACTGTATTCCTCTGACCTTCTTATGGACGATGAAACACAGAAATTGCATCGGAATTAAATACAAAAGGCAAAATGCCGACTTAAGTACACGAAGACTGACTCTTCTTACTGCCTATGTTTTGAACCATTCCTGTGACACTAGTTATAGATTCCGATGCTACACTCCAGGTTTACTGTATCCCTTGGACCTTCTTTTTGACGATGAAACACTGATATTGCATCGGAATTAAATACAAAAGGCACAATGCCGACTTAAGGACAACAAGACTGACTGTTCTTACTGACTATGTTTTAAACCATTCCTGTGACACTAGTTATAGATTCCGATGCTTCAGTTCAGGTTTATTGTATCCCTCTGACCTTCTTGTTGACGATGAAACACAGAAATTGCATCGGAGTTAAATAGAAAAGGCACAATGTCGACTTAAGTTCAAGAAGACTGTCTCTTCTTACTGTCTATGTTTGAGCCATTCCTGTGACACTAGTTATAGATTCCGATGCTTCAGTCCGGGTTTACTGTATACCTTGGACCTTCTTATTGACGATGAAACACAGAAATTGCATCGGAATTAAATAGAAAAGGCACAATGCCGACTTAAGTACAAGACGTCTGACTCTTCTTACTGTCTATGTTTAGAAACATTACTGTGACACTACTTATAGATTCCGATGCTTCACTCCAGGTTTACTGTATCCCTTGGACCTTCTTACTGACGATGAAACACAAAAATTGCATCGGAATTAAATACAAGAGGCACAATGCCGACTTAAGGACAAGGAGACTGACTCTTCTCACTGACTATGTTATGAACCATTCCTGTGACACTAGTTATAGATTCCGATTCTTCACTTCAGGACTACTGTATTCCTCTGACCTTCTTATGGACGATGAAACACAGAAATTGCATCGGAATTAAATACAAAAGGCACAATGCCGACTTAAGTACTAGAAGACTGACTCTTCCTACTGTCTATGTTTTGAAAGATTCCTGAGACACTAGTTATACATTCCGATGCTTCACTTCAGGTTTACTGTATCGCTTGGACCGTCTTATTGACGATGAAACAAAGATATTGCATCGGAATTCAATACAAAAGGCATAATGCCGACTTAACTACAAGAAAACTGACTCTTCTTACTGACTATGCTTTGAACCATTCCTGTGACACTAGTTATAGATTCCGATGCTTAACTTCAGGATTACTGTATCCCTCTGACCTTCTTATTGACGATGAAACACAGATATTGCATCGGAATTAAATACAAAAGGGACAATGCCGCCTTAAGGACAAGAAGACTGACTCTTCCTACTGTCTATGTTTTGAACCATTCCAGTGACACCAGTTATGGATTCCGATGCTTCACTTCAGGTTTACAGTATCCCTTGGACCTTCTTATTGACGGTGAAACACAGAAATTGCATCGGAATTAAATACGAAAGGCACAATGCTAACTTAAGTATATGAAGACTGACTCTTCTTACTGACCATGTTTTGAACCATTCCTGTGACACTAGTTATGGATTCCGATGCTTCACTTCATGTTTACAGTATCCCTCTGATCTTATTATTGACGATGAAACACAGAAATAACCTCGGAATTAAATAGAAAAGGCACAATGCCGACTTAAGTACGTGAAGACTGATTCTTCTTACTGTCTATGTTTTGAACCATTCCTGTGACACTACTTGTAGAATCCATCGCTTCACTTCAGGTTTACTGTATCCCTTGGAACTTCTTATTGACGATGAAACACAGAAATTGCATCGGAATTAAATATAAAAGACACAATGCCGACTTAAGTACAAGAAGACTGACCCTTCCAACTGTCTATGTTTGAACCATTCCTGTGACACTAGTTATAGATTCCGATGCCTCACTTCAGGTTTACTGTATCCCTCTGACTTTCATATTGATGGTGAAACACAGAAATTGCATCGGAACTAAATACGAAAGGCCAACTTAAGTACAAGAAGACTGACTCTTCTTACTGACTATGTTTTGAACCATTTCTGTGACACTAGCTATGGATTCCGATGCTTCACTTCAGGTTTACTGTATCCCTCTGACCTTCCTATTGACGATGAAACACAGAAATAACCTCGGAATTAAATGGAAAAGGCACAATGACGACTTAAGTACATGAAGACTGATTCTTCTTACTGTCTATGTTTTGAACCATTCCTGTGACACGAGTTGTAGAATCTGATGCTTCACTTCAGGTTTACTGTATCCCTTGGACCTTCGTATTGACGATGAAACAGAGAAATTGCATCGGAATTCAATACAAAAGGCACAATGCCGACTTAAGGACAAGAAGACTGACTGTTCTTACTGACTATGCTTTGAACATTTCCTGTGACACTAGTTATAGATTCCGATGCTTCACTTCGGGTTTATTGTATCCCTCTGACCTTCTTATTGTCGATGATACACTGAAATTCCATCGGAATTAAATAGAAAAGCACATTGTCCACTTAAGTACAAGAAGACTGACTCTTCTTGCTGTCTATGTTTTGAACCATTCCTGTGACACTAGTTATAGATTCCGATGCTTCACTCCAGGTTTACTATATCCCTTGGAAATTCATATTGACGATGAAACACAGATATTGCATCGGAAATAAATAGAAAACTCACAATGCCGACTTAAGTACAAGAAGACTGACTCTTCTTACTGACTATGTTTTGAAAAAATTCCTGTGACACTAGTTATATATTCCGATGCTTCACTTCAGGTTTACTGTATAACTTGGACCTTCTTATTGACGATGAAAGACAGAAATTGCATTGGAATTAAATACAAAAGGCACAATGCGGACTTAAGTACAAGAAGAGTGACTCTTCCTACTGTCTATGTTTTGAACCATTCCTGTGACACTAGTTTTGGATTCCGATGCTTCACTTCAGGTATACTGTATCCCTCTGACCTTATTGCCGAAAAAACACAGATATTGCATCGGAATTAGATACAAAAGGGACAATGCCGACTTAAGGACAAGAAGACTGACTCTTCTTACTGACTATGATGTGAACCATTCCTGTGACACTAGTTATAGATTCCGATGCTTCACTTCGGGTTTATTGTATCCCTCTGACCTTCTTATTGACGATGAAACACTGAAATTGCGTCGGAATTAAATTGAAAAGCGCATTGTCCACTTAAGTACAAGAAAACTGACTCTTCTTACTGTCTATGTTTTGAACCATTCCTGTGACACTAGTTATAGATTCCGATGCTTCACTCCAGGTTTACTATATCCCTTGGAACTTCTTATTGACGATGTAACACAGAAATTGTATCGGAATTAAATAGAAAAGGCACAATGCCGACTTAAGTACAAGAAGACTGACTCTTCTTACTGACTATGTTTTGAACCATTCCTGTGACACTAGTTATATATTCCGATGCTTCACTTCAGGTTTTCTGTATACCTTGGACCTTCTTTTTGACGATGAAACGCAGATATTGCATTGGAATTAAATACAAAAGGCACAATGCGGACTTACGTACAAGAAGAGTGACTCTTCCTACTGTCTATGTTTTCAACCATTCCTGTGACGCTAGTTTTGGATTCCGATGCTTCACTTCAGGTATACTATATCCCTCTGACCTTATTGCCGAAGAAACACAGATATTTCATCGGAATTAAATACAAAAGGGACAATGCCGCCTTAAGGACAAGAAGATTGACTCTTCTTACTGACTATGATGTGAACCATTCCTGTGACACAAGTTATAGATTCCGATGTTTCACTTCAGGTTTACTGTTTCCTTGGACATTCTTATTAACGATGAATCACAGAAATTGCATCGGAATTTTAATACAAAAGGCACAATGCCGACTTAAGTACAAGAAGACTGACTCTTACTACTGTCTATGTTTTGAACCCTTCCAGTGACACTAGTTATGGATTCCGATGTTCACTTCAGGTTTACTGTATCCCCTGGACCTTCTTATTGACGGTGAAACACAGAAATTGCATCCGAATTAAATACGAAAGGCACAATGCCAACTTAAGTATATGAAGACTGACTCCTCTTACTGACTATGTTATGAACCATTCCTGTGACACTAGTTATAGATTCCGATGCTTCACTTCAGGATTACTGTATCCCTCTGATCTTATTATTGACGATGAAACACAGAAATAACCTCCGTATTAAATAGAAAAGGCACAATGCCGACTTAAGTACATGAAGACTGATTCTTCTTACTGTCTATGTTTTGAACCATTCCTGTGACACTACTTGTAGAATCCGATGCTTCACTTCAGGTTTACTGTATCCCTTGGACCTTCTTTTTGACGATGAAACACAGAAATTGCATCAGAATTAAATAGAAAAGGCACAATCCCGACTTAAGTACAAGACGTCTGACTCTTCTTACTGTCTATGTTTTGAAACATTACTGTGACACCACTTATAGATTCCGATGCTTCACTCCAGGTTTACTGTATCCCTTGGACCTTCTTACTGACGATGAAACACAAAAATTCCATCGGATTTAAATACAAGAGGCACAATGCCGACTTAAGGACAAGGAGACTGACTATTCTCACTGACTATGCTTTGAACCATTCCTGTGACACTAGTTATAGATTCCGATTCTTCACTTCAGGACTACTGTATTCCTCTGACCTTCTTATGGACGATGAAACACAGAAATTGCATCGGAATTAAATACAAAAGGCAAAATGCCGACTTAAGTACACGAAGACTGACTCTTCTTACTGCCTATGTTTTGAACCATTCCTGTGACACTAGTTATAGATTCCGATGCTACACTCCAGGTTTACTGTATCCCTTGGACCTTCTTTTTGACGATGAAACACTGAAATTGCATCGGAATTAAATACAAAAGGCACAATGCCGACTTAAGGACAACAAGACTGACTGTTCTTACTGACTATGTTTTAAACCATTCCTGTGACACTAGTTATAGATTCCGATGCTTCAGTTCAGGTTTATTGTATCCCTCTGACCTTCTTGTTGACGATGAAACACAGAAATTGCATCGGAGTTAAATAGAAAAGGCACAATGTCGACTTAAGTTCAAGAAGACTGTCTCTTCTTACTGTCTAAGTTTGAGCCATTACTGTGACACTAGTTATAGATTCCGATGCTTCACTCCAGGTTTACTGTATACCTTGGACCTTCTTATTGACGATGAAACACAGAAATTGCATCGGAATTAAATAGAAAAGGCACAATGCCGACTTAAGTACAAGACGTCTGACTCTTCTTACTGTCTATGTTTTGAAACATTACTGTGACACTACTTATAGATTCCGATGCTTCACTCCAGGTTTACTGTATCCCTTGGACCTTCTTACTGACGATGAAACACAAAAATTGCATCGGAATTAAATACAAGAGGCACAATGCCGACTTAAGGACAAGGAGACTGACTCTTCTCACTGACTATGTTATGAACCATTCCTGTGACACTAGTTATAGATTCCGATTCTTCACTTCAGGACTACTGTATTCCTGTGACCTTCTAATGGACGATAAAACACAGAAATTGCATCGGAATTAAATACAAAAGGCACAATGCCGACTTAAGTACTAGAAGACTGACTCTTCCTACTGTCTATGTTTTGAAAGATTCCTGAGACACTAGTTATAGATTCCGATGCTTCACTTCAGGTTTACTGTATCGCTTGGACCGTCTTATTGACGATGAAACAAAGATATTGCATCGGAATTCAATACAAAAGGCGCAATGCCGACTTAACTACAAGAAAACTGACTCTTCTTAATGAGTATGCTTTGAACCATTCCTGTGACACTAGTTATAGATTCCGTTGCTTAACTTCAGGATTACTGTATCCCAATGACCTTCTTATTGACGATGAAACACAGATATTGCATCGGAATTAAATACAAAAGGGACAATGCCGCCTTAAGGACAAGAAGACTGACTCTTCCTACTGTCTATGTTTTGAACCATTCCAGTGACACCAGTGATGGATTCCGATGCTTCACTTCAGGTTTACTGTATCCCTTGGACCTTCTTATTGACGGTGAAACACAGAAATTGCATCGGAATTAAATACGAAAGGCACAATGCCAACTTAAGTATATGAAGACTGACTCTTCTTACTGACCATGTTTTGAACCATTCCTGTGACACTAGTTATAGATTCCGATGCTTCACTTCAGGTTTACTGTACCCCTCTGATCTTATTATTGACGATGAAACACAGAAATAACCTCGGAATTAAATAGATAAGGCACAATGCCGACTTAAGTACATGAAGACTGATTCTTCTTACTGTCTATCTTTTGAACCATTCCTGTGACACTACTTGTAGAATCCAACGCTTCACTTCAGGTTTACTGTATCCCTTGGAACTTCTTATTGACGGTGAAACACAGAAATTGCATCGGAATTAAATATAAAAGACACAATGCCGACTTAAGTACAAGAAGACTGACCCTTCCAACTGTCTATGTTTGAACCATTCCTGTGACACTAGCTATAGATTCCGATGCCTCACTTCAGGTTTACTGTATCCCTCTGACTTTCATATTGATGGTGAAACACAGAAATTGCATCGGAACTAAATACGAAAGGCACAATGCCAACTTTAGTACAAGAAGACTGACTCTTCTTACTGACTATGTTTTGAACCATTTCTGTGACACTAGCTATGGATTCCGATGCTTCACTTCAGGTTTACTGTATCCCTCTGACCTTCGTATTGACGATGAAACACAGAAATAACCTCGGAATTAAATGGAAAAGGCACAATGCCGACTTAAGTACATGAAGACTGATTCTTCTTACTGTCTATGTTTTGAACCATTCCTGTGACACTAGTTGTAGAATCTGATGCTTCACTTCAGGTTTACTGTATCCCTTGGACCTTCGTATTGACGATGAAACAGAGAAATTGCATCGGAATTCAATACAAAAGGCACAATGCCGACTTAAGGACAAGAAGACTGACTGTTCTTACTGACTATGCTTTGAACATTTCCTGTGACACTAGTTATAGATTCCGATGCTTCACTTCGGGTTTATTGTATCCCTCTGACCTTTTTATTGTCGATGATACACTGAAATTCCATCGGAATTAAATAGAAAAGCACATTGTCCACTTAAGTACAAGAAGACTGACTCTTCTTGCTGTCTATGTTTTTAACCATTCCTGTGACACTAGTTATAGATTCCGATGCTTCACTCCAGGTTTACTATATCCCTTGGAAATTCATATTGACGATGAAACACAGAAATTGCATCGGAATTAAATAGAAAAGTCACAATGCCGACTTAAGTACAAGAAGACTGACTCTTCTTACTGACTATGTTTTGAACCATTCCTGTGACACTAGTTATATATTCCGATGCTTCACTTCAGGTTTGCTGTATAACTTGGACCTTCTTATTGACGATGAAAGACAGAAATTGCATTGGAATTAAATACAAAAGGCACAATGCGGACTTAAGTACAAGAAGAGTGACTCTTCCTACTGTCTATGTTTTGAACCATTCCTGTGACACTAGTTTTGGATTCCGATGCTTCACTTCAGGTATACTGTATCCCTCTGACCTTATTGCCGAAAAAACACAGATATTGCATCGGAATTAGATACAAAAGGGACAATGCCGACTTAAGGACAAGAAGACTGACTCTTCTTACTGACTATGATGTGAACCATTCCTGTGACACTAGTTATAGATTCCGATGCTTCACTTCGGGTTTATTGTATCCCTCTGACCTTCTTATTGACGATGAAACACTGAAATTGCGTCGGAATTAAATAGAAAAGCGCATTGTCCACTTAAGTACAAGAAAACTGACTCTTCTTACTGTCTATGTTTTGAACCATTCCTGTGACACTAGTTATAGATTCCGATGCTTCACTCCAGGTTTACTATATCCCTTGGAACTTCTTATTGACGATGAAACACAGAAATTGTATCGGAATTAAATAGAAAAGGCACAATGCCGACTTAAGTACAAGAAGACTGACTCTTCTTACTGACTATGTTTTGAACCATTCCTGTGACACTAGTTATATATTCCGATGCTTCACTTCAGGTTTTCTGTATACCTTGGACCTTCTTATTGACGGTGAAACACAGAAATTGCATCGGAATTAAATACGAAAGGCACAATGCCAACTTAAGTATATAAAGACTGACTCTTCTTACTGACTATGTTTTGAACCATTCCTGTGACACTAGTTATAGATTCCGATGCTTCACTTCAGGATTACTGTATCCCTCTGATCTTATTATTGACGATGAAACACAGAAATAACCTCCGTATTAAATAGAAAAGGCACAATGCCGACTTAAGTACATGAAGACTGATTCTTCTTACTGTCTATGTTTTGAACCATTCCTGTGACACTACTTGTAGAATCCGATGCTTCACTTCAGGTTTAGTGTATCCCTTGGACGTTCTTATTGACGATGAAACACAGAAATTGCATCGGAATTAAATATAAAAGACATAATGCCGACTTAAGTACAAGAAGACTGACCCTTCCAACTGTCTATGTTTTGAACCATTCCTGTGACACTAGTTATAGATTCCGATGCCTCACTTCAGGTTTACTGTATCCCTCTGACTTTCATATTGATGGTGAAACACAGAAATTGCATCGGAACTAAATACGAAAGGCACAATGCCAACTTAAGTACAAGAAGTCTGACTCTTCTTACTGACTATGTTTTGAACCAATTCTGTGACACTAGCTATGGATTCCGATGCTTCACTTCAGGTTTACTGTATCCCTCTGACCTTCTTATTGACGATGAAACACAGAAATAACCTCGGAATTAAATGGAAAAGGCAAAATGCCGACTTAAGTACATGAAGACTGATTCTTCTTACTGTCTATGTTTTGAACCATTCCTGTGACACTAGTTGTAGAATCTGATGCTTCACTTCAGGTTTACTGTATACCTTGGACCTTCTTATTGACGATGAAAGACAGAAATTGCATTGGAATTAAATACAAAAGGCACAATGCGGACTTAAGTACAAGAAGAGTCACTCTTCCTACTGTCTATGTTTTGAACCATTCCAGTGACACTAGTTTTGGATTCCGATGCTTCACTTCAGGTATACTGTATCCCTCTGACCTTATTGCCGAAGAAACACAAATATTGCATCGGAATTAAATACAAAAGGGACAATGCCGACTTAAGGACAAGATGACTGACTCTTCTTACTGACTATGATGTGAACCATTCCTGTGACACTAGTTATAGATTCCGATGTTTCAATTCAGGTTTACTGTTTCCCTTGGACATTCTTATTAACGATGAATCACAGAAATTGCATCGGAATTTTAATACAAAAGGCACAATGCCGACTTAAGTACAAGAAGAGTGACTCTTATACTGTCTATGATTTGAACCATTTCTGTGACACTAGTTATAGAGTCCGATGCTTCACTTCAGGTTTACTGTATCCCTTGGTCCTTCTTATTGACGATGAAACACAGAAATTGCATCGGAATTAAATACAAAAGGCACAATGCCGACTTAAGTACAAGAATACTGGCTCTTCCTACTGTCTATGTTTTGAACCATTCCAGTGACACTAGTTATGGGTTCCGATGCTTCACTTCAGGTTTACTGTATCCCTTGGACCTTCTTATTGACAATGAAATACAGAAAATTGCATCGGAATTAAATACGAAAGGCACAATGCCAACTTAAGTATAAGAAGACTGACTCTTCTTACTGACTATGTTTGAACCATTCCTGTGGCACTAGTTACAGATTCCGATGCTTCACTTCAGGTTTACTGTATCCCTCTGACCTTATTATTGACGATGAAACACAGAAATAACCTCGGAATTAAATAGAAAAGGCACAATGCCGACTTAAGTACAAGAAGACTGACCCTTCCAACTGTCTATGTTTTGAAACATTCCTGTGACACTAGTTATAGATTCCGATGCTTCACTTCAGGTTTACTGTATCCCTATGACTCTCATATTGATGGTGAAACACAGAAATTGCATCGGCACTAAATACGAAAGGCACAATGCCAACTTAAGTACAAGAAGACTGACTCTTCTTACTCACTATGTTTTGAACCATTTCTGTGACACTAGCTATGGATTCCGATGCTTTACTTAAGGTTGACTGTATACCTCTGACCTTCTTATTGACGATGAAACACAGAAATAACCTCGGAATTAAATGGAAAAGGCACAATGCCGACTTAAGTACATGAAGACTGATTCTTCTTACTGTCTATGTTTTGAACCATTCCTGTGACACTAGTTGTAGAATCTGATGCTTCACTTCAGGTTTACTGTATCCCTTGGACCTTCTTATTGACGATGAAACACAGACATTGCATCGGAATTAAATACAAAAGACACAATGCCGACTTAAGTACAAGAAGACTGACCCTTCCAACTGTCTATGTTTTGAACCAGTCCTGTGACACTTGTTATGGATTCCGATGCTTCACTTCAGGTTTACTGTATCCCTCTGACCGTCTTATTGGCAATTAAACACAGAAATTGCATCGGAATTAAATAGAAAATGTACAATGCTGACTTAAGTACTAGAAGACTGACTCTTCCTACTGTCTATTTTTGAACCATTCCTGAGACACTAGTTATCGATTCCGATGCTTCACTTCAGGTTTACTGTATCCCTTGGACCGTCTTATTGACGATGAAACAAAGATATTGCATCGGAATTTAATACAAAAGGCACAATGCCGACTTAACTACATGAAGACTGACTCTTCTTACTAACTATGCTTTGAACCATTCCTGTGACACTAGTTATAGATTCCGATGCTTAACTTCAGAATTACTGTAACCCTCTGAGCCTCTTAGTGACGATGTAACACAGAAATTGCATCGGAAATAAATACAAAAACCCAATGCCGACTTAAGTACAAGAATACTGACTCATCTTAATGTCTATGTTTTGAACCGTCCCAGTGACACTAGATATAGATTCCGATGCTTCACTCCAGGTTTACTGTATCCCATGGACCTTCTTATTGACGACGAAGCACAGAAATTGCATCGGAATTAAATACAAAAGGAACAATGCCGACCTAAATACAAGAAGACTGACTCTCCTTACCGACTATGTTATGAGTCATTCCTGTGACACTACTTATATATTCCGATGCTTCACTTCAGGTCAAATGAATCCCTCTGACCTTCTTATTGACGATGAAACACAGAAATTGCATCGGAATTAAATACAAAAGGCACAATGACGAATTAAGTACAAGAAGACTGACTCTTCTTACTGTCTATTTTTGAACCAGTCCTGTGACACGAGTTATAGATTCCGATGTTTCTCTTCAGGTTGACTGTATCCCTTGGACCTTCTTATGGACGATGAAACAAAGATATTGCATCGGAATTCAATACAAAAGGCACAAAGCCGACTTAACTACAAGAAGACTGACTCTTCTTACTGACTATGCTTTGAACCATTCCTGTGACACTAGTTATTGATTCCAATGCTTGACTTCAGGATTACTGTATCCCTCTGACCTTCTTAGTGACTATGAAACACAGAAATTGCATCGGAAATAAATACAAAAACACAATGCCAACATAAGTACAAGAATACTGACTCATCTTACAGTCTATGTTTTGAACCGTCCCTGTGACACTAGTTATAGATTCCGATGCTTCACTCCAGGTTTACCGTATCCCTTGGACCTTCTTATTGACGATGAAACACAGAAATTTCATCGGAATTAAATACAAAAGGCACAATGCCGAAATAAGTACAAGAAGACTGGCTCTTCTTACTAACTATGTTTTGAACCATTCCTGTGGCACTACTTATGGATTCCGATGCTTCACTTCAGGTTAACTCTATCCCTCTGACTTTCTTATTGACGATAAAACACAGAAATTGCATCGGAATTAAATACAAAAGGCACAATGCCGAATTAAGTACAAGAAGACTGACTCTTATTACTGTCTATTTTTGAACCAGTCCTGTGACACTAGTTATAGACTCTGATGGTTCACTCCAGGTTTACTGTATCCCACGGACCTTCCTATTGTCGATGAAACACAGAAATTGCATCGGAATAAAATGCAAAGGGCACAATGCCGACTTAAGTAAGAGAAGACTGACTCTTCTTAGTGTCTATGATTTGAACCATTCCTGTGACACTAGTTATAGATTCCGATGCTTCACTCCTGGATTACAGTATCCCTTGGACCTTCTTTTTGACGATGAAACACAGACATTGCATCGGAAT
Organism: Schistocerca piceifrons; assembly: GCF_021461385.2. Lineage (NCBI taxonomy): Eukaryota > Metazoa > Arthropoda > Insecta > Orthoptera > Acrididae > Schistocerca > Schistocerca piceifrons. The sequence goes on along the minus strand of NW_025728109.1, from coordinate 35,373 downwards.
TAAATACAACAGGCAAAATGCCGACTTAAGTACACGAAGACTGACTCTCCTTACTGTCTATGATTGGAACCATTCCTGTGACACAAGTTATAGATTCCGATGATTCACTTTAGTTTACTGTATCCCTTGGACCTTCTTATTGACGATGAAACACAGTAATTGCATCGGAATTAAACACAAAAGGCACAATGCCGAATTAAGTACAAAGCGACTGACTCTTCTTACTGACTATGTTTTGAACCATTACTGTGACACTAGTTATAGATTCCGATGCTTCACTTCAGGTTTACTGTATCCCTCTGACCTTCGTATTGACGATGAAACACAGAAATTGCATCGGAATTAAATACTAAAGGCACAATGCCGACTTAAGTACAAGAAGACTTACTCTTCTTACGGTCTATGTTTTGATCCATCCCATTGACACTAGTTAGAGATTCCGATGCTTCACTCCAGGTTTACTGTATCCCTTGGACCTTCTTATTGACGATGAAACACAGAAATTGCGTCGGAATTAAATAGAAAAGGCACTATGAAGACTTAAGTACAAGAAGACTGACTCTTCTTACTGACTATGTTTTGAACCATTCCTGTGACACTACTTATAGAATCCGATGCTTCACTTCAGGATTACTGTATCCCTTGGACCTTCTTATTGACGATGAAACGCAGAAATTGCATCGGAATGAAATACAAAAGGCACAATGCCGACTTAAGTACACGAAGACAGACTCTTCTTACTGTCTATGTTTTGAACCATTCCTGTGCCACTAGTTATAGATTCCGATGCTACACTCCAGGTTTACAGTATCCCTTGGACCTTCGTATTGACGATGAAACACAGAAATTGCATCGGAATTAAATACAAAAGGCACAATGCCGACTTAAGGACAAGAAGACTGACTGTTCTTACTGACTATGTTTTTAACATTTCCTGTGAGACTAGTTATAGATTCCGATGCTTCACTTCGGGTTTATTGTATCCCTCTGACCTTCTTATTGACGATGAAACACTGAAATTGCATCGGAATTAAATAGAAAAGGCACATTGTCCACTTAAGTACAAGATGACTGACTCTTCTTACTGTCTATGTTTTGAACTATTCCTGTGACACTAGTTATAGATTCCGATACTTCACTCCAGGTTTACTATATCCTTGGACCTTCTTATTGACGATGAAACACAGAAATTGCATCGGAATTAAATAGAAAAGGCAGAATGCCGACTTAAGTACAAGAAGACTGACTCTTCTTACTGACTATGGTTTGAACCATTCCTGTGACACTAGTTATATATTCCGATGCTTCACTTCAGGTTTACTGTATACCTTGGACCTTCTTATTGACGATGAAACACAGAAATTGCATTGGAATTAAATACAAAAGGCACAATGCGGACTCAAGTACAAGAAGAGTGACTCTTCCTACTGTCTATGTTTTGAACCATTTCTGTGACACTAGTTATAGAGTCCGATGCTTCAATTCAGGTTTACTGTGTCCCTCTGACCTTATTATTGACGATGAAACACAGAAATAACCTCGGAATTAAATAGAAAAGGCACAATGCCCACTTAAGTACATGAAGACTGATTCTTCTTACTGTCTATGTTTTGAACCATTCCTGTGACACTACTTGTAGACTCCGATGCTTCACTTCAGGTTTACTGTATCCCTTGGACCATCTTATTGAGGATGAAACACAGAAATTGCATCGGAATTGAATACAAAAGACACAATGCCGACTTAAGTACAAGAAGACTGACCCTTCCATCTGTCTATGTTTTGAACCACTCCTGTGACACTAGTTATATATTCCGATGCTTCACTTCAGGTTTACTGTATACCTTGGACCTTCTTATTGACGATGAAACACTGAAATTGCATCGGAATTAAATAGAAAAGGCACATTGTCCACTTAAGTACAAGATGACTGACTCTTCTTACTGTCTATGTTTTGAACTATTCCTGTGACACTAGTTATAGATTCCGATGCTTCACTCCAGGTTGACTGTATCCCTTGGACCGTCTTGTTGACGATGAAACAAAGATATTGCATCGGAATTCAATACAAAAGGTACAATGCCGACTTAACTACAAGAAGACTGACTCTTCTTACTAACTATGCTTTGAACCATTCCTGTGACACTAGTTATAGATTCCGATGCTTAACTTCAGGATTACTGTATCCCTCTGACCTTCTTAGTGACGATGAAACACAGAAATTGCATCGGAAATAAGTACAAAAACCCAATGCCGACTTAAGTACAAGAATACTGACTCATCTTACTGTCTATGTTTTGAACCGTCCCTGTGACACTAGATATAGATTCCGATGCTTCATCCAGGTTTACTGTATCCCATGGACCTTCTTATTGACGATGAAGCACAGAAATTGCATCGGAATTAAATACAAAAGGCACAATGCCGACTTAAATACAAGAAGACTGACTCTTCTTACTGACTATGTTTTGACTCATTCCTGTGACACTACTTATGGATTCCGATGCTTCACATCAGGTTAAATGTATCCCTCTGACCTTCTTATTGACGATGAAACACAGAAATTGCATCGGAATTAAATACAAAAGGCACAATGCCGAATTAAGTAAAAGAAGACTGACTCTTTTTACTGTCTATTTTTGAACCAGTCCTGTGACACTAGTTATAGGTTCCGATGCTTCACTTCAGGTTTACTGTATCCCTTGGACCTTCTTATAAACGATGAAACAAAGATATTGCATCGGAATTTAATACAAAACGCACAATGCCGACTTAACTACAAGAAGACTGACTCTTCTTACTGACTATGCTTTGAGCCATTCCTGTGACACTAGTTATAGATTCCGATGCTTCACTCCAGGATTACAGTATCCCTTGGACCTTCTTTTTGACGATGAAACACAGAAATTGCATCGGAATTAGATACCAAAGGCACAATGCCGACTTAAGTACACGAAGACTGACTCTTCTTACTGTCTATGATTTGAACCATTCCTGTGACACTAGTTATAGATTCCGATGCTACACTCCAGGTTTACAGTATCCCTTGGACCTTCTTATTGACGATGAAACACAGAAATCGCATCGGAATTAAATACAAAGGGCACAATGCCGACTTAGGTACAAGACGTCTGACTCTTCTTACTGTCTATGCTTTGAAACATTACTGTGACACTACTTATAGATTCCGATGCTTCACTCCAGGTTTACTGTATCCCTTGGACCTTCTTATTGACGATGAAACCTAGAAATTGCATCGGAATTAAATACAAGAGGCTCAATGCCGACTTAATGACAAGGTGACTGACTCTTCTCACTGACTATGTTTTGAACCATTCCTGTGACACTAGTTATAGATTCCGATTCTTCACTTCAGGACTACTTTATCCCTCTGACCTTCTTATGGACGATGAAACACAGAAATTGCATCGGAATTAAATACAAAAGGCACAATGCCGACTTAAGTACTAGAAGACTGACTCTTCTTACTGACTATGCTTTGATCCATTCCTGTGACACTAGTTATAGATTCCGATGCTTAACTTCAGGATTACTGTATCCCTCTGACCTTCTTAGTGAATATGAAACACAGAAATTGTATCGGAAATAAACAAAAAACACAATGCCGAGTTAAGTACATGAAGACTGACTCTTCTTACTGTCTATGTTTTGAACCATTCCTGTGACACTAGTTGTAGATTCCGATGCTTCACTTCAGGTTTACTGTATCCCTTGGACCTTATTATTGACGATGAAACACAGAAATTGCATCGGAATAAAATGCAAAGGGCACAATGCCGACTTAAGTAAGAGAAGACTGACTCTTCTTACTGTCTATGATTTGAACCATTCCTGTGATATTAGTTATAGGTTCCGATGCTTCACTCCAGGTTTACTGTATCCCTTGGACCATCCTATTAACGATGAAACACAGAAATTGCAACAGAATTAAATAGAAAATGCACAATGTTGACTTAAGTACAAGAAGACTGACTCTTCTTACAGACTATGTTTTGAACCATTCCTATGACACTACTTATGGATTACGATGCTTCACTTCAGGTTTACACTATCCCTCTGGCCTTATTGACGATGAAACACAGAAATAGCATCGGAATTAAATACAAAAGGCACAATGCCGACTTAAGTTCAAGAAGACTGACTCTTCTTACTTTCTATGTTTTGAAACATTCCTGTGACACTAGTTATTGATTCCGATGCTTCACTCCAGGTTTACTGTATCCCTTGGACCTTCGTATTGACGATGAAACACAGAAATTGCATCGGAAATAAATACAAAATGCACAATGCCGACTTAAGGACAAGAAGACTGACTCTTCTTACTGACTATGCCTTTGAACCATTCCTGTGACACTAGCTATAGATTCCGATGCTTCACTTCAGGTTTACTGTATCCCTCTGACCGACTTATTGACGATGAAACACAGAAATAGCATCGGAATTAAATACAAAAGGCACAATGCCGAATTAAGTACAAGAAGACTGACTCTTCTTACTGTCTATTTTTGTACCAGTCCTGTGACCCTAGTTATAGACTCCGATGCTTCACTCCAGGTTTACTGTATCCCATGGACCTTCTTATTGACGATGAAACACAGAAATTGCATCGGAATAAAATGCAAAGGGCACAATGCCGCCTTAAGTAAGAGAAGACTGACTCTTCTTACTGTCTATGATTTGAACCATTCCTGTGACATTAGTTATAGATTCCGATGCTTCACTCCAGGTTTACTGTATCCCTTGGACCATCCTATTAACGTTGAAACACAGAAATTGCAAGAGAATTAAATAGAAAATGCACAATGATGACTTAAGTACAAGAAGACTGACTCTTCTTACTGACTATGTTTTGAACCATTCCTGTGACACTAGTTATAGATTCCGATGCTTCACTTCAGGATTACTGTATGCCTCTGACCTTCTTATTGACAATGAAACACAGAACTTGCATCGGAATTAAATACAAAAGGCCCAATGCCGACTTAAGTACAAGAAGACTGACTCTTCTTACTGTCTATGTTTTGAACCATCCCTTGGATACTAGTTATAGATTCCGATGCTTCACTTCAGGTTTACTGTATCCCTCTGACCGTCTTATTGACGATGAAACACAGAATTTGCATCGGAATTAAATAGAAAATGCACAATGCCGACTTAAGTACAACAAGACTGACTCTTCTTACTCTCTATGTTTTGAACCATTCCTGTGACACTAGTTGTAGTGTCCGATGCTTCACTTCAGGTGTACTGTTTCCCTTGGAACTTCTTATTGACGATGAAACACAGAAATTGCATCGGAATTTAATAGAAAAGACACAATGCCGACTTAAGTACAAGAAGACTGCCTCTTCCAACTGTCCATGTTTTGAACCATTCCTGTGTTACTAGTTATAGATTCCGATGCTTCACTTCAGGTTTACTGTATCCCTCTGACCGACTAATTGACGATGAAACACAGAATTTGCATCGGAGTTATATAGAAAATGCACAATGCCGACATAAGTTCTAGAAGACTGACTCTTCTTACTGACAATGCTTTGAACCATTCCTGTGACACTAGTTATGGATTCCGAAGATTCACTTCAGTTTAACTGTATCCCTCTGACCTTCTTATTGACGATGAAACACAGAAATTGCATCGGAATTAAATACAAAAGGCACAATGCCGAATTAAGTACAAGGAGACTGACTCTTCTTACTGTCTATCTTTGTACCAGTCCTGTGACACTAGTTATAGACTCCGATGCTTCACTCCTGGTTTACTGTATCCCATGGACCTTCTTATTGACGATGAAACACAGAAATTGCATCAGAATAAAATGCAAAGGGCACAATGCCGACTTAAGTAAGAGAAGACCGACTCTTCCTACTGTCTATGATTTGAACCATTTCTGTGACATTAGTTATAGATTCCGATGCTTCACTCCAGGTTTACTGTATCCCTTGGACCATCCTATTAACGTTGAAACACAGAAATTGCAACAGAATTAAATAGAAAATGCACAATGATGACTTAAGTACAAGAAGACTGACTCTTCTTACTGACTATGCTTTGAACCATTCCTGTGACACTAGTTATAGATTCCGATGCTTCACTTCAGGATTACTGTATGCCTCTGACCTTCTTATTGACAATGAAATACAGAACTTGCATCGGAATTAAATACAAAAGGCACAATGCTGACTTAAGTACAAGAAGACTGACTCTTCTTACTGTCTATGTTTTGAACCATCCCTGTGATACTAGTTATAGATTCCGATGCTTCACTTGAGGTTTACTGTATCCCTTGGACCTTCTTATTGACGATGAAACACAGAAATTGCATCGGAATTAAATACAAAAGGCAAAATGCCAACTTAAGTACAGAAGACTGACTCTTCTTACTTTCTATGTTTTGAACCATTCCTGTGACACTAGTTATAGATTCCGATGCTTCATTCCTGGATTACTGTATCCCTTGGACCTTCTTATTGACGATGAAACACAGATATTGCATCGGAATTAAATACAAAAGGCACACTGCCGCCTTATGGACGGGAAGACTGACTCTTCCTACTGTCTATGTTTTGAACCATTCCTGAGACACTAGTTATAGTTTCCGATGCTTCACTTCACGTTTACTGTATCCCTCTGACCTTCTTATTGACAATGAAACACAGAAATAGCATCGGAATTAAATAGAAAATGCACAATGCCGACTTAAGTACAAGAAGACTGACTCTTCTTACTGTCTATGGTATGAATCATTCCTGTGACTCTAGTTGTAGTGTCCGATGCTTCACTTCAGGTGTACTGTATACCTTGGACATTCTTATTGACGATGAAACACAGAAATTGCATCGGAATTAAATACAAAAGACACAATGCCGACTTAAGTACAAGAACACTGCCTCTTCCAACTGCCTATGTTTTGAACCATTCCTGTGACACTAGTTATAGATTCCGATGCTTAACTTCAGGATTACTGTATCCCTCTGACCTTCTTAGTGACAATGAAACTCAGAAATTGCATCGGAAATCAATAAAAAACACAATGCCGACTTAAGTACATGAAGACTGGCTCTTCTTACTGTCTATGTTTTGAACCATTCCTGTAACACTAGTTGTAGATTCCGATGCTTCACTTCAGGTTTACTGTATCCCTTGGACCTTCTTATTGACGATGAAAGACAGAAATTGCATCGGAATTAAATCCAAAAGACACAATGCCGACTTAAGTTCAAGAAGACTGACTCTTCTTACTTTCTATGTTTTGAACCATTCCTGTGACACTAGTTATTGATTCCAATGCTTCACTCCAGGTTTACTGTATCCCTTGGACCTTTCGTATTGACGATGAAACACAGAAATTGCATCGGAATTATATACAAAAGGCAAAATGCCGACTTAAGTACAAGAAGTCTGACTCTTCTTACTCTCTATGATTTGAGCCATTCCTGTGACACTAGTTATAGATTCCGATGCTTCACTCCAGGTTTACTGTGTCCCTTGGACCTTCTTATTGACGATGAAACACAGAAATTGCATCGGAATTAAGTACAAAAGACACAATGCCGACTTAAGTACAAGAACACTGCCTCCTCCAACTGCCTATGTTTTGAACCATTCCTGTGACACTAGTTATAGATTCCGATGCTTCACTTCAGGTTTTCTGTATCCCTCTGACCGTCTTATTGACAATGAAACACAGAATTTGCATCGGAATTTAATAGAAAATGCACAATGCCGACTTAAGTTCTAGAAGACTGACTCTTCTTACTGACTATGTTTTCAACCATTCCTGTGACACCAGTTATGGATTCCGAAGCTTCACTTCAGGTTAACTTTATCCCTCTGACCTTCTTATTGACGATGAAATACAGAAATTGCTTCGGAATTAAATACAAAAGGCACAATGAAGAATTAAGTACAAGAAGACTGACTCTTCTTATTGTCTATTTTTGAACCAGTGCTGTGCCACTAGTTATAGACTCCGATGCTTCACTCCAGGTTTACTGTATCCCATGGACCTTCTTATTGACGATGAAACACAGAAATTGCATCGGAATATAATGCAAAGGGCACAATGCTGACTTAAGTAAGAGAAGACTGACTCTTCTTACTGTCTATGATTTGAACCATTCCTGGGACATTAGTTATAGATTCCGATGCTTCACTCCAGGTTTACTGTATCCCTTGGACCATCCTATTAACGATGAAACACAGAAATTGCAACAGAATTAAATAGAAAATGCACAATGATGGCTAAGTACAAGAAGACTGACTCTTCTTACTGACTATGTTTTGAACCATTCCTGTGACACTAGTTATAGATTCCGATGCTTCACTTGAGGATTACTGTATCCCTTGGACCTTCTTATTGACGATGAAACACAGATAATGCATCGGAATTAAATACAAAAGGAAAAATGCCAACTTAAGTACAGAAGACTGACTCTTCTTACTTTCTATGTTTTGAACCATTCCTGTGACACTAGTTATAGATTCCGATGCTTCACTACAGGATTACTGTATCCCTCTGACCTTCTTATTGACGATGAAACACAGAAATGGCATCGGAATTAAATACAAAAGGCAAAATGCCGACTTAAGTACAAGAAGATTGACTCTTCTTACTGTCTATGTTCTGAACCATTCCATTGACACTAGTTATAGATTCCGATGCTTCACAGCAGGTTTACAGTATCCCTTGGACGTTCTTATTGACGATGAAACACAATGTGGACTTAAGTACTAGAAAAATGACTCCTCTTACTGACTATGTTTTGAACCATTCCTGTGCCACTACTTATGGATTCCGATGCTTCACTTCAGGTTTACACTATCCCTCTGACCATATTGACGATGAAACACAGAAATTGCATCGGAATTAAATACAAAAGGCACAATGCCGACTTAAGTTCAAGAAGACTGACTCTTCTTACTTTCTATGTTTTGAACCATTCCTGTGACACTAGTTATTGATTCCGATGCTTCACTCCAGGTTTACTGTATCCCTTGGTCCTTCTTATTGACGATGAAACACAGAAATTGCATCGGAATTAAATACAAAAGGCACAATGCCGACTTAAGTACAAGAAGACTGACTCCTCTTACTGTCTATGTTTGAAACATTCCTGTGACACTAGTTATAGATTCCGATGCTTCACTTCAGGTTTACTGTATCCCTCTGACCTTCTCATTGCCGGTGAAACACAGAAATTGCATCGGAATTAAATACGAAAGGCACAATGCCAACTTAAGTACAAGAAGACTGACTCTTCTAACTGACTATGATTTGACTCATTCCTGTGACACAAGTTATAGATTCCGATGCTTCACTTCAGGTTTACTGTATCCCTCTGACCTTCTTATTGACGATGAAACACAGAAATAGCATCGGAATTAAATAGAAAAGGCACAATGCCGACTCTAGTATAAGAAGACTGACTCTTCTTACTGTCTATGGTATGAACCATTCCTGTGACACTAGTTGTAGTGTCCGATGCTTCACTTCAGGTGAACTGTATCCCTTGGACCTTCTTATTGACGATGAAACACAGAAATTGCATCGGAATTAAATACAAAAGACACAATGCCAACTTAAGTGCAAGAAGACTGCCTCTTCCAACTGTCTATGTTTTGAACCATTCCTGTGACACTAGTTATAGATTCCGATGCTTCACTTCAGGTTTACTGTATCCCTCTGACCGTCTTATTGACGATGAAACACAGAATTTGCATCGGAAATAAATAGAAAATGCACAATGCCGACTTAAGTTCTAGAAGACTGACTCTTCCTACTGACTATGTTTTGAACCATTCCTGTGACACTAGTTATGGATTCCGAAGCTTCACTTTAGGTTAACTGTATCCCTCTGACCTTCTTATTGACGATGAATCACAGAAATTGCATCGGAATTAAAATCAGATGGCACAATGCCGAATTAAGTACTAGAAGACTGACTCTTCTTATTGTCTATCTTTGAACCAGTCCTGTGACACTAGTTATAGACTCCGATGCTTCACTCCAGGTTTACTGTATCCCATGGATCTTCTTATTGACGATGAAACAGAGAAATTGCATCGGAATAAAATGCAAAGGGCACAATGCCGACTTAAGTAAGAGAAGACTGACTCTTCTTACTGTCTATGATTTGAACCATTCCTGTGACATTAGTTATAGATTCCGATGCTTCACTCCAGGTTTACTGTGTTCCTTGGACCATCCTATTAACGATGAAACACAGAAATTGCAACAGAATTAAATAGAAAATGCACAATGATGACTTAAGTACAAGACGACTGACTCTTCTTACTGACTATGTTTTGAACCATTCCTGTGACACTAGTTATAGATTCCGATGCTTCACTTCAGGATCACTGTATCCCTCTGACCTTCTTATTGACAATGAAACACAGAAATTGCATCGGAATTAAATACAAAAGGCACAATGCCGACTTAAGTACAAGAAGACTGACTCTTCTTACTGTCTATGTTTTGAACCATCCCTGTGATACTAGTTATAGATTCCGATGCTTCACTTGAGGTTTACTGTATCCCTTGGACCTTCTTATTGACGATGAAACACAGAAATTGCATCGGAATTAAATACAAAAGGCAAAATGCCAACTTAAGTACAGAAGACTGACTCTTCTTACTTTCTATGTTTTGAACCATTCCTGTGACACTAGTTATAGATTCTGATGCTTCACTCCAGGATTACTGTATCCCCTGGACCTTCTTATTGACGATGAAACACAGATATTGCATCGGAATTATATACAAAAGGAACAATGCCGCCTTATGGACAGGAAGACTGACTCTTCCTACTGTCTATGTTTTGAACCATTCCTGAGACACTAGTTATAGATTCCGATGCTTCACTTCAGGTTTACTGTATCCCTTGGACCGTCTTATTGACAATGAAACAAAGATATTGCATCGGAATTCAATACAAAGGCACAATGCCGACTTAAGTACTAGAAGACTGACTCCTCTTACTCTCTATGATTTGAACCATTCCTGTGACACTAGTTATAGATTCCGATGCTTCACTCCAGGTTAACTGAATCCCTCTGACGTTCTCATTAACGATGAAACACAGAAGTTGCATCGGAATTAAATACAAAAGGCACAATGCCGACTTAAGTACAAGAAGATTGACTCTTCTTACTGTCTATGTTTTGAACCATTCCATTGACACTAGTTATAGATTCCGACGCTTCACTTCAGGTTTACTGTATCCCTCTGACGTTCTCATTGACGATGAAACACAGAAGTTGCATCGGAATTAAATACAAAAGGCACAATGCCGGCTTAAGTACAAGAAGATTGACTCTTCTTACTGTCTATGTTTTGAACCATTCCATTGACACTAGTTGTAGATTCCGATGCTTCACTCCAAGTTTACTGTATCCCTTGGACGTTGTTATTGGCGATGAAACACAGAAATTGCATCGGAAGTAAATAGAAAAGGCACAATGAGGACTTATGTACAAGAAGACTGACTCTTCTTACTGACTATATTTTGATCCATTCCTGTGACACTATTTATAGTTTCTGATGCTTCACTCCAGGTTTACTGTATCCCTTGGACCTTCTTATTGACATGGAAACACAGAAATGGCATTGGAAGTAAATACAAGAGGCACAAAAGTTCTAGAAGACTGACTCTTCCTACTGACTATGTTTTGAACCATTCCTGTGACACTAGTTATAGATTCCGATGCTTCACTTCAGGTTTACTCTATCCCTCTGACCTTCTTATTGACGATGAAACACAGAAATTGCATCGGAATTAAATACAAAAGGCACAATGCCGACTTAAGTACAAGAAGACTGACCCTTCTTACTGTCTATGTTTGAAACATTCCTGTGACACTTGTTATAGATTCCGATGCTTCACTTCAGGTTTACTGTATCCCTCTGACCTTCTTATTGACGATGAAACTCAGAAATAGCATCGGAATTAAATAGAAAAGGCACAATGCCGACTTAAGTACAAGAAGACTGACTCTTCTTACTGTCTATGGTATGAACCACTCCTGTGACACTAGTAGTAGTGTCCGATGCTTCACTTCAGGTGTACTGTATCCCTTGGACCTTCTTATTGACGATGAAACACAGAAATTGCATCGGAATTAAATACAAAAGACACAATGCCGACTTAAGTACAAGAAGACTGCTTCTTCCAACTGTCTATGTTTTGAACCATTCCTGTGACACTAGTTATAGATTCCGATGCTTCACTTCAGGTTTACTGTATCCCTCTGATCGTCTTATTGACGATGAAACACAGAATTTGCATCGGAATTAAATAGAAAATGCACAATGCCGACTTAAGTTCTAGAAGACTGACTCTTCCTACTGACTATGTTTTGAACCATTCCTGTGACACTATTTATGGATTCCGAAGCTTCACTTAAGGTTAACTGTATCCCTCTGACCTTCTTATTGACGATGAATCACAGAAATTGCATCGGAATTAAATACAAATGGCACAATGCCGAATTAAGTACAAGAAGACTGACTCTTCTTACTGTCTATTTTTGAACCAGTCCTGTGACACTAGTTATAGACTCCGATGCTTCACTCCAGGTTTACTGTATCCCATGGACCTTCTTATTGACGATGAAACAGAGAAATTGCATGGGAATAAAATGCAAAGGGCACAATGCCGACTTAAGTAAGAGAAGCCTGACTCTTCTTACTGTCTATGTTTTGAACCATCCCTGTGATACTAGTTATAGATTCCGATGCCTCACTTGAGGTTTACTGTATCCCTTGGACCTTCTTATTGACGATGAAACACAGATATTGCATCGGAATTAAATACAAAAGGCAAAATGCCAACTTAAGTACAGAAGACTGACTCTTCTTAGTTTCTATGTTTTGAACCATTCCTGTGACACTAGTTATAGATTCTGATGCTTCACTCCAGGATTACTGTATCCCCTGGACCTTCTTATTGACGATGAAACACAGATATTGCATCGGAATTATATACAAAAGGAACAATGCCGCCTTATGGACAGGAAGACTGACTCTTCCTACTGTCTATGTTTTGAACCATTCCTGAGACACTAGTTATAGATTCCGATGCTTCACTTCAGGTTTACTGTATCCCTTGGACCGTCTTATTGACGATGAAACAAAGATATTGCATCGGAATACAATACAAAAGGCACAATGCCGACTTAAGTACTAGAAGACTGACTCTACCTACTGTCTATGTTTTGAACCATTCCTGAGACACTAGTTATAGGTTCCGATGCTTCACTTCAGTTTTACTGTTTCCCTTGGACCGCCTTATTGACGATGAAACAAAGATATTGCATCGGAATTCAATACAAAAGGCACAATGCCGATTTAACTACAAGAAAACTGACTCTTCTTACTGACTATGCTTTGAACCATTCCTGTGACACTAGTTATAGATTCCGATGCTTAACTTCAGGATTACTGTATCCCTCTGACCTTCTTAGTGACAATGAAACACAGAAATTGCATCGGAAATAAATAAAAAACACAATGCCGGCTTAAGTACATGAAGACTGACTCTTCTTACTGTCTATGACTTGAACCATTCCTGTGACACTAGTTGTAGATTCCGATGCTTCACTTCAGGTTTACTGTATCCCTTGGACCTTCTTATTGACGATGAAAGACAGAAATTGCATCGGAATTAAATCCAAAAGACACAATGCCGACTTAAGTACAAGAAGACTGACTCTTCCAACGGTCTATGTTTAGAACTATTCCTGTGACACTGGTTATAGATTCCGATGCTTCACTTCAGGTTTACTGTATCCCTGTGACCGGCTTATTGACGATGAAACACAGAAATTGCATCGGAATTAAATAGAAAAGGCACAATGCCGACTTTAGTAGTAGAAAAATGACTCTTCTTACTGTCTATGCTTTGAACCATTCCTGTGACACTACTTATGGATTCCGATGCTTCACTTCAGGTTTACACTATCCCTCTGACCTTATTGACGATGAAACACAGAAATTGCATTGGAATTAAATACAAGAGGCACAATGCCGACTTATGGACAAGGAGACTGACTCTTCTCACTGAATATGTTTTGAACCATTCCTGTGACACTAGTTATAGACTCCGATGCTTCACTTCAGGTTTACTGTATCCCTCTGACCGTGTTATTGACGATGAAACACAGAATTTGCATCGGAATTAAATGGAAAATGCATAATGCCAACTTAAGTTGTAGAAGACTGACTCCTCTTACCGACTATGCTTTGAACCATTCCTGTGACACTAGTTATGGATTCCGAAGCTTCACTTCAGGTTAACTGTATCCCTCTGACCTTCTTATTGACGATGAAACACAGAAATTGCATCGGAATTAAGTACAAAAGGCACAATGCCGACTTAAGTACAAGAAGACTGACTCTTCTTACTGTCTATGTTTGAAACATTCCTGTGACACTAGTTATTGATTCCGATGCTTCAATCCAGGTTTACTGTATCCCTTGGTCCTTCTTATTGACGATGAAAGACAGAAATTGCATCGGAATTAAATACAAAAGGCACAATGCCGACTTAAGGACAAGAAGACTGACTCTTCTTACTGACTACGCTTTTGAACCATTCCTGTGACACTAGCTATAGATTCCGATGCTTCACTTCAGGTTTACTGTATCCCTCTGACGTTCTCATTGACGATGAAACACAGAAGTTGCATCGGAATTAAATACAAAAGGCACAATGCCGACTTAAGTACAAGAAGATTGACTCTTCTTACTGTCTATGTTTTGAACAATTCCATTGACATTAGTTATAGATGCCGATGCTTCACTCCAGGTTTACTGTATCCCTTGGACGTTCTTATTGACGATGAAACACAGAAATCGCATCGGAAATAAATAGAAAAGGCACAATGAAGACTTAAGTACAAGAAGACAGACTATTCTTACTGACTATGTTATGAACCATTCCTGTGACACTAGTTATAGTTTCCGATGCTTCACTACAGGTTTACTGTATCCCTTGGACCTTCTTATTGACGAAGAAACACAGAAATTGCATTGGAATTAAATACAAGAGGCACAATGCCTACTTATGGACACGGAGACTGACTCTTCTCACTGACTATGTTTTGAACCGTTCCTGTGACACTACTTATAGATTCCGATGCTTCACTTCAAGTTTACTCTATCCCTCTGACCTTCTTATTGACGATGAAACACAGAATTTGCATCGGAAATAAATAGAAAATGCACAATGCCGACTTAAGTTCTAGAAGACTGACTCTTCCTACTGACTATGTTTTGAACCATTCCTGTGACACTAGTTATGGATTCCGAAGCTTCACTTTAGGTTAACTGTATCCCTCTGACCTTCTTATTGACGATGAATCACAGAAATTGCATCGGAATTAAAATCAGATGGCACAATGCCGAATTAAGTACTAGAAGACTGACTCTTCTTATTGTCTATCTTTGAACCAGTCCTGTGACACTAGTTATAGACTCCGATGCTTCACTCCAGGTTTACTGTATCCCATGGATCTTCTTATTGACGATGAAACAGAGAAATTGCATCGGAATAAAATGCAAAGGGCACAATGCCGACTTAAGTAAGAGAAGACTGACTCTTCTTACTGTCTATGATTTGAACCATTCCTGTGACATTAGTTATAGATTCCGATGCTTCACTCCAGGTTTACTGTGTTCCTTGGACCATCCTATTAACGATGAAACACAGAAATTGCAACAGAATTAAATAGAAAATGCACAATGATGACTTAAGTACAAGACGACTGACTCTTCTTACTGACTATGTTTTGAACCATTCCTGTGACACTAGTTATAGATTCCGATGCTTCACTTCAGGATCACTGTATCCCTCTGACCTTCTTATTGACAATGAAACACAGAAATTGCATCGGAATTAAATACAAAAGGCACAATGCCGACTTAAGTACAAGAAGACTGACTCTTCTTACTGTCTATGTTTTGAACCATCCCTGTGATACTAGTTATAGATTCCGATGCTTCACTTGAGGTTTACTGTATCCCTTGGACCTTCTTATTGACGATGAAACACAGAAATTGCATCGGAATTAAATACAAAAGGCAAAATGCCAACTTAAGTACAGAAGACTGACTCTTCTTACTTTCTATGTTTTGAACCATTCCTGTGACACTAGTTATAGATTCTGATGCTTCACTCCAGGATTACTGTATCCCCTGGACCTTCTTATTGACGATGAAACACAGATATTGCATCGGAATTATATACAAAAGGAACAATGCCGCCTTATGGACAGGAAGACTGACTCTTCCTACTGTCTATGTTTTGAACCATTCCTGAGACACTAGTTATAGATTCCGATGCTTCACTTCAGGTTTACTGTATCCCTTGGACCGTCTTATTGACAATGAAACAAAGATATTGCATCGGAATTCAATACAAAGGCACAATGCCGACTTAAGTACTAGAAGACTGACTCCTCTTACTCTCTATGATTTGAACCATTCCTGTGACACTAGTTATAGATTCCGATGCTTCACTCCAGGTTAACTGAATCCCTCTGACGTTCTCATTAACGATGAAACACAGAAGTTGCATCGGAATTAAATACAAAAGGCACAATGCCGACTTAAGTACAAGAAGATTGACTCTTCTTACTGTCTATGTTTTGAACCATTCCATTGACACTAGTTATAGATTCCGACGCTTCACTTCAGGTTTACTGTATCCCTCTGACGTTCTCATTGACGATGAAACACAGAAGTTGCATCGGAATTAAATACAAAAGGCACAATGCCGGCTTAAGTACAAGAAGATTGACTCTTCTTACTGTCTATGTTTTGAACCATTCCATTGACACTAGTTGTAGATTCCGATGCTTCACTCCAAGTTTACTGTATCCCTTGGACGTTGTTATTGGCGATGAAACACAGAAATTGCATCGGAAGTAAATAGAAAAGGCACAATGAGGACTTATGTACAAGAAGACTGACTCTTCTTACTGACTATATTTTGATCCATTCCTGTGACACTATTTATAGTTTCTGATGCTTCACTCCAGGTTTACTGTATCCCTTGGACCTTCTTATTGACATGGAAACACAGAAATGGCATTGGAAGTAAATACAAGAGGCACAAAAGTTCTAGAAGACTGACTCTTCCTACTGACTATGTTTTGAACCATTCCTGTGACACTAGTTATAGATTCCGATGCTTCACTTCAGGTTTACTCTATCCCTCTGACCTTCTTATTGACGATGAAACACAGAAATTGCATCGGAATTAAATACAAAAGGCACAATGCCGACTTAAGTACAAGAAGACTGACCCTTCTTACTGTCTATGTTTGAAACATTCCTGTGACACTTGTTATAGATTCCGATGCTTCACTTCAGGTTTACTGTATCCCTCTGACCTTCTTATTGACGATGAAACTCAGAAATAGCATCGGAATTAAATAGAAAAGGCACAATGCCGACTTAAGTACAAGAAGACTGACTCTTCTTACTGTCTATGGTATGAACCACTCCTGTGACACTAGTAGTAGTGTCCGATGCTTCACTTCAGGTGTACTGTATCCCTTGGACCTTCTTATTGACGATGAAACACAGAAATTGCATCGGAATTAAATACAAAAGACACAATGCCGACTTAAGTACAAGAAGACTGCTTCTTCCAACTGTCTATGTTTTGAACCATTCCTGTGACACTAGTTATAGATTCCGATGCTTCACTTCAGGTTTACTGTATCCCTCTGATCGTCTTATTGACGATGAAACACAGAATTTGCATCGGAATTAAATAGAAAATGCACAATGCCGACTTAAGTTCTAGAAGACTGACTCTTCCTACTGACTATGTTTTGAACCATTCCTGTGACACTATTTATGGATTCCGAAGCTTCACTTAAGGTTAACTGTATCCCTCTGACCTTCTTATTGACGATGAATCACAGAAATTGCATCGGAATTAAATACAAATGGCACAATGCCGAATTAAGTACAAGAAGACTGACTCTTCTTACTGTCTATTTTTGAACCAGTCCTGTGACACTAGTTATAGACTCCGATGCTTCACTCCAGGTTTACTGTATCCCATGGACCTTCTTATTGACGATGAAACAGAGAAATTGCATGGGAATAAAATGCAAAGGGCACAATGCCGACTTAAGTAAGAGAAGCCTGACTCTTCTTACTGTCTATGTTTTGAACCATCCCTGTGATACTAGTTATAGATTCCGATGCCTCACTTGAGGTTTACTGTATCCCTTGGACCTTCTTATTGACGATGAAACACAGATATTGCATCGGAATTAAATACAAAAGGCAAAATGCCAACTTAAGTACAGAAGACTGACTCTTCTTAGTTTCTATGTTTTGAACCATTCCTGTGACACTAGTTATAGATTCTGATGCTTCACTCCAGGATTACTGTATCCCCTGGACCTTCTTATTGACGATGAAACACAGATATTGCATCGGAATTATATACAAAAGGAACAATGCCGCCTTATGGACAGGAAGACTGACTCTTCCTACTGTCTATGTTTTGAACCATTCCTGAGACACTAGTTATAGATTCCGATGCTTCACTTCAGGTTTACTGTATCCCTTGGACCGTCTTATTGACGATGAAACAAAGATATTGCATCGGAATACAATACAAAAGGCACAATGCCGACTTAAGTACTAGAAGACTGACTCTACCTACTGTCTATGTTTTGAACCATTCCTGAGACACTAGTTATAGGTTCCGATGCTTCACTTCAGTTTTACTGTTTCCCTTGGACCGCCTTATTGACGATGAAACAAAGATATTGCATCGGAATTCAATACAAAAGGCACAATGCCGATTTAACTACAAGAAAACTGACTCTTCTTACTGACTATGCTTTGAACCATTCCTGTGACACTAGTTATAGATTCCGATGCTTAACTTCAGGATTACTGTATCCCTCTGACCTTCTTAGTGACAATGAAACACAGAAATTGCATCGGAAATAAATAAAAAACACAATGCCGGCTTAAGTACATGAAGACTGACTCTTCTTACTGTCTATGACTTGAACCATTCCTGTGACACTAGTTGTAGATTCCGATGCTTCACTTCAGGTTTACTGTATCCCTTGGACCTTCTTATTGACGATGAAAGACAGAAATTGCATCGGAATTAAATCCAAAAGACACAATGCCGACTTAAGTACAAGAAGACTGACTCTTCCAACGGTCTATGTTTAGAACTATTCCTGTGACACTGGTTATAGATTCCGATGCTTCACTTCAGGTTTACTGTATCCCTGTGACCGGCTTATTGACGATGAAACACAGAAATTGCATCGGAATTAAATAGAAAAGGCACAATGCCGACTTTAGTAGTAGAAAAATGACTCTTCTTACTGTCTATGCTTTGAACCATTCCTGTGACACTACTTATGGATTCCGATGCTTCACTTCAGGTTTACACTATCCCTCTGACCTTATTGACGATGAAACACAGAAATTGCATTGGAATTAAATACAAGAGGCACAATGCCGACTTATGGACAAGGAGACTGACTCTTCTCACTGAATATGTTTTGAACCATTCCTGTGACACTAGTTATAGACTCCGATGCTTCACTTCAGGTTTACTGTATCCCTCTGACCGTGTTATTGACGATGAAACACAGAATTTGCATCGGAATTAAATGGAAAATGCATAATGCCAACTTAAGTTGTAGAAGACTGACTCCTCTTACCGACTATGCTTTGAACCATTCCTGTGACACTAGTTATGGATTCCGAAGCTTCACTTCAGGTTAACTGTATCCCTCTGACCTTCTTATTGACGATGAAACACAGAAATTGCATCGGAATTAAGTACAAAAGGCACAATGCCGACTTAAGTACAAGAAGACTGACTCTTCTTACTGTCTATGTTTGAAACATTCCTGTGACACTAGTTATTGATTCCGATGCTTCAATCCAGGTTTACTGTATCCCTTGGTCCTTCTTATTGACGATGAAAGACAGAAATTGCATCGGAATTAAATACAAAAGGCACAATGCCGACTTAAGGACAAGAAGACTGACTCTTCTTACTGACTACGCTTTTGAACCATTCCTGTGACACTAGCTATAGATTCCGATGCTTCACTTCAGGTTTACTGTATCCCTCTGACGTTCTCATTGACGATGAAACACAGAAGTTGCATCGGAATTAAATACAAAAGGCACAATGCCGACTTAAGTACAAGAAGATTGACTCTTCTTACTGTCTATGTTTTGAACAATTCCATTGACATTAGTTATAGATGCCGATGCTTCACTCCAGGTTTACTGTATCCCTTGGACGTTCTTATTGACGATGAAACACAGAAATCGCATCGGAAATAAATAGAAAAGGCACAATGAAGACTTAAGTACAAGAAGACAGACTATTCTTACTGACTATGTTATGAACCATTCCTGTGACACTAGTTATAGTTTCCGATGCTTCACTACAGGTTTACTGTATCCCTTGGACCTTCTTATTGACGAAGAAACACAGAAATTGCATTGGAATTAAATACAAGAGGCACAATGCCTACTTATGGACACGGAGACTGACTCTTCTCACTGACTATGTTTTGAACCGTTCCTGTGACACTACTTATAGATTCCGATGCTTCACTTCAAGTTTACTCTATCCCTCTGACCTTCTTATTGACGATGAAACACAGACATTGAATCGGAATTTAATACAAAAGGCACAATGCCGACTTAAGTACAAGAAGACTGACTCTTCTTACTGTCTATGTTTGAACCATTCCTGTGACACTAGTTATAGATTCCGATGCTTCACTTTAGGTTTACTGTATCCCTCTGACCTTCTCATTGCCGGTGAAACACAGATATTCCATCGGAATTAAATACGAAAGGCACAATGCCAACTTAAGTACAAGAAGACTGACTCTTCTTACTGACTATGATTTGACCCATTCCTGTGACACAAGTTATAGATTCCGATGCTTCACTTCAGGTTTACTGTATCCCTCTGACCTTCTTATTGACGATGAAACACAGAAATAGCATCGGAATTAAATAGAAAAGGCACAATGCCGACTTAAGTACAAGAAGACTGATTCTTCTTACTGTCTATGGTATGAACCATTCCTGTGACACTAGTTGTAGTGTCCGATGCTTCACTTCAGGTGTACTGTATCGCTTGGACCTTCTTATTGACGATGAAACACAGAAATTGCATCGGAATTAAATAAAAAGACACAATGCCGACTTAAGTACAAGAAGACTGCCTCTTCCAACTGTCTATGTTTTTAACCTTTCCTGTGACACTAGTTATAGATTCCGATGCTTCACTTCAGGTTTACTGTATCCCTCTGACCGTCTTATTGACGATGAAACACAGAATTTGCATCGGAATTAAATAGAAAATGCACAATGCCGACTTAAGTTCTAGAAGACTGACTCTTCTTACTGACTAAGTTTTGAACCATTCCTGTGACACTAGTTATGGATTCCGAAGATTCACTTCAGGTTAACTGTATCCCTCTGACCTTCTTATTGACGATGAAACACAGAAATTGCAACAGAATTAAATAGAAAATGCGCAATGATGACTTAAGTACAAGAAGACTGACTCTTCTTACTGAATATGTTTTGAACCATTCCTGTGACACTAGTTATAGATTCCGATGCTTCACTTCTGGATTACTGTATCCCTTGGACCTACTTATTGACGATGAAACACAGAAATTGCATCGGAATTAAATACAAAAGACACAATGCCGACTTAAGTACAAGAAGACTGCCTCTTCCAACTGTCTATGTTTTGAACCATTCCTGTGACACTAGTTATAGATTCCGATGCTTCACTTCAGGTTTACTGTATCCTCTGACCGTGTTATTGACGATGAAACACAGAATTTGCATCGGAATTAAATAGAAAATGCATAATGCCGACTTAAGTTCTAGAAGACTGAGTCTTCTTACTGACTATGTTTTGAACTATTCCTGTGACACTAGTTATGGATTCCGAAGCTTCACTTCAGGTTAACTGTATCCCTCTGACCTTCTTATTGACGATGAAACACAGAAATTGCATCGAAATTAAGTACAAAAGGCACAATGCCGACTTAAGTTCAAGAAGACTGACTCTTCTTACTTTCTATGCTTTGAACCATTCCTGTGACACTAGTCATTGATTCCGATGCTTCAATCCAGGTTTACTGTATCCCTTGGTCCTTCTTATTGACGACGAAACACAGAAATTGCGTCGGAATTAAATACAAAAGGCAAAATGCCCACTTAAGTACAAGAAGACTGACTCTTCTTATTCTCTATGATTTGAACCATTCCTGTGACACTAGTTATAGATTCCGATGCTTCACTCCAGGTTTACTGTAT
The DNA here is from genome assembly GCF_021461385.2 of Schistocerca piceifrons. Lineage (NCBI taxonomy): Eukaryota > Metazoa > Arthropoda > Insecta > Orthoptera > Acrididae > Schistocerca > Schistocerca piceifrons. The sequence goes on along the minus strand of NW_025728109.1, from coordinate 12,985 downwards.
CCCTTGGACCTTCTTATTGACGATGAAAGACAGAAATTGCATCGGAATTAAATACAAAAGGCACAATGCCGACTTAAGGACAAGAAGACTGACTCTTCTTACTGACTACGCTTTTGAACCATTCCTGTGACACTAGCTATAGATTCCGATGCTTCACTTCAGGTTTACTGTATCCCTCTGACGTTCTCATTGACGATGAAACACAGAAGTTGCAACGGAATTAAATACAAAAGGCATAATGCCGACTTAAGTACAAGAAGATTGACTCTTCTTACTGTCTATGTTATGAACAATTCCTTTGACACTAGTTATAGATTCCGATGCTTCACTCCAGGTTTACTGTATCCCTAGGACGTTCTTATTGACGATGAAACACAGAAATCGCATCGGAAATTAATAGAAAAGGCACAATGAAGACTTAAGTACAAGAAGACAGACTCTTCTTACTGACTATGTTTTGAACCATTCCTGTGACACTAGTTATAGTTTCCGATGCTTCACTCCAGGTTTACTGTATCCCTTGGACCTTCTTATTGACGATGAAACACAGAAATTGCATTGGAATTAAATACAAGAGGCACAATGCCGACTTATGGACACAGAGACTGACTCTTCTCACTGACTATGTTTTGAATCGTTCCTGTGACACTAGTTATAGATGCCGATGCTTCACTTCAGGTTTACTCTATCCCTCTGACCTTCTTATTGACGATGAAACACAGAAATTGAATCGGAATTAAATACAAAAGGCACAATGCCGACTTAAGTACAAGAAGACTGACTCTTCTTACTGTCTATGTTTGAACCATTCCTGTGACACTAGTTATAGATTCCGATGCTTCACTTCAGGTTTGCTGTATCCCTCTGACCTTCTCATTGCCGGTGAAACGCAGATTATAGCATCGGAACTAAATACGAAAGGCACAATGCCAACTTATGTACAAGAAGACTGACTCTTCTTACTGACTATGATTTGACCCATTCCTGTGACACAAGTTATAGATTCCGATGCTTCACTTCAGGTTTACTGTATCCCTCTGACCTTCTTATTGACGATGAAACACAGAAACAGGATCGGAATTAAATAGAAAAGGCACAATGCCGACTTAAGTACAAGAAGACTGACTCTTCTTACTGTCTATGGTATGAACCATTCCTGTGACACTGGTTGTAGTGTCCGATGCTTCGCTTCAGGTGTACTGTATCGCTTGGACCTTCTTATTGACGATGAAACACAGAAATTGCATCGGAATTAAATTTAAAAGACACTTAAGTACAAGAAGACTGCCTCTTCCAATTGTCTATGTTTTTAACCATTCCTGTGACACTAGTTATAGATTCCGATGCTTCACTTCAGGTTTACTGTATCCCTCTGACCGTCTTATTGACGATGAAACACAGAATTTGCATCGGAATTAAATAGAAAATGTACAATGCCGACTTAAGTTCTAGAAGACTGACTCTTCTTACTGACTATGTTTTGAACCATTCCTGTGACACTAGTTATGGATTCCGAAGATTCACTTCAGGTTAACTGTATCCCTCTGACCTTCTTATTGACGATGAAACACAGAAATTGCATCGGAATTAAATACAAAAGGCACAATGCCGAATTAAGTACAAGAAGACTGACTCTTCTTACTGTCTATTTTTGAACCAGTCCTGCGACACTAGTTATAGACTCCGATGCTTCACTCCAGGTTTACTGTATCCCATGGACCTTCTTATTGACGATGAAACACAGAAACTGCATCGGAATTAAATAGAAAAGGCACAATGCCGACTTAAGTAGTAGAAAAATGACTCTTCTTACTGACTATGCTTTGAACGATTCCTGTGACACTACTTATGGATTCCGATGCTTCACTTCAGGTTGACACTATCCCTCTGACCTTATTGACGATGAAACACAGAAATTGCATCGGAATTAAATACAAAAGGTACAATGCCGACTTAAGGACAAGAAGACTGACTCTTCTTACTGTCTATGTTTGAAACATTCCTGTGACACTAGTTACAGATTCCGATGCTTCACTTCAGGTTTGCTGTATCCCTCTGACCTTCTCATTGCCGGTGAAACACAGAAATTGCATCGGAATTAAATACGAAAGGCACAATGCCAACTTAAATACAAGAAAACTGACTCTTCTTACTGTCTATGGTATGAACCATTCCTGTGACACTAGTTGTAGCGTCCGATGCTTCACTTCAGGTGTGCTGTATCCCTTGGACCTTCTTATTGACGATGAAACACAGAAATTACATCGGAATTAAAAACAAAAGACACAATGCCGACTTAAGTACAAGAAGACTGCCTCTTCCAACTGTCTATGTTTTGAACCATTCCTGTGACACTAGTTATAGATTCCGATGCTTCACATCAGGTTTACTGTGTTCCTCTGACCGTCTTATTGACGATGAAACACAGAAATTGCATCGGAATTAAATACAAAGGCAAAATGCCAACTTACGTACAGAAGACTGACTCTTCTTCCTGTCTATGTATTGAACCATTCCTGTGACACTAGTTATAGATTCCGATGCTTCACTCCAGGATTACTGTATCCCTTGGACCTTCTTATTGACGATGAAACACAAATATTGTATCGGAATTAAATACAAAAGGCACAATGCCGCCTTATGGACAACAAGACTGACTCTTCCTACTGTCTATGTTTGAACCATTCCTGTGACACTAGTTGTAGATTCCGATTCTTCACTTCAGGTTTACTGTATCCCTTGGACCTTCTTATTGACGATGAAAGACAGAAATTGCATCGGAATTAAATCCAAAAGACACAATGCCGACTTAAGTACAAGGAGACTGACTCTTCCAACTGTCTATGTTTGAACCATTCCTGTGACACTAGTTGTAGGTTCCGATGCTTCACTTCAGGTTTACTGTATCCCTTGGACCTTCTTATTGACGATGAAAAACAGAAATTGCATCGGAATTAAATCCAAAAGACACAATGCCGACTTAAGTACAATAAGACTGACTCTTCCAACTGTCTATGTTTTGAACCATTCCTGTGACACTGGTTATAGATTCCGATGCTTCACTTCAGGTTTACTGTATCCCTCTGACCGGCTTATTGACGATGAAACACAGAAATTGCATCGGAATTAAATAGAAAAGGCACAATGCCGACATAAGTACTAGAAAAATGACTCTTCTTACTGACTATGCCTTGAACCATTCCTGTGACACTACTTATGGATTCCGATGCTTCACTTCAGGTTTACACTATCCCTCTGACCTTAATGACGACGAAACACAGAAATTGCATCGGAATTAAATACAAAAGGCACAATGCCGACTTAAGTTCAAGAAGACTGACTCTTCTTACTTTCTATGTTTTGAACCATTCCTGTGACGCTAGTTATTGATTCCGATGCTTCACTCCAGGTTTACTGTATCCCTTGGACCTTCTCATTGACGATGAAACACAGATGTTGCATCGGAATTAAATACAAAAGGCAAAATGCCGACTTAAGTACAAGAAGACTGACTCTTCTTACTCTCTATGATTTGAACCATTGCTGTGACACTAGTTATAGATTCCGATGCTTCACTCCAGGTTTACTGTATCCCTTGGACCTTCTTATTGACGATGAAACACAGAAATTGCATCGGAATACAATGCAAAAGGCACAATGCCGACTTAAGGTCTAGAAGACTGACTCTTCTTACTGACTTTGCCTTTGAACCATTCCTGTGACACTAGCTATAGATTCCGATGCTTCACTTCAGGTTTACTGTATCCCTCTGACGTTCTTATTGACGATGAAACACAGAAGTTGCATCGGAATTAAATACAAAAGGCACAATGATGACTTAAGTACAAGAAGATTGACTCTTCTTACTGTCTATGTTTTGTACCATTCCATTTACACTAGTTATAGATTCCGATGCTTCATTCCAGGTTCACTGTATCCCTTGGACGTTCTTATTGACGATGAAACACAGAAATTGCATCGGAATGAAATAGAAAAGGCACAATGAAGACTTAAGTACAAGAAGACAGTCTCTTCTTACTGACTATGCTTTGAACCATTCCTGTGTCAGTAGTGATAGTTTCCGATGCTTCACTCCAGGTTCACTGTATCCCTTGGACGTTCTTATTGACGATGAAACACAGAAATTGCATCGGAATTAAATAGAAAAGGCACAATGAAGACTTAAGTACAAGAAGACAGTCTCTTCTTACTGACTATGTTATGAACCATTCCTGTGACACTAGCTATAGATTCCGATGGATCACTTCAGGTATACTGTATCCCTCTGACCTTCGTATTGACGATGAAACACAGATATGGCATCGGAATTAAATACAAAAGGCACAATGCCGACTTAAGTACAAGAAGATTGACTCTTCTTACTGTCTATGTTTTGAACCATTCCATTGACACTAGTTATTGATTCCGATGCTTCACTGCAGGTTTACTGTATCCCTTGGACATACTTATTGACGATGAAAAACAGAAATAGCATCGGAATTAAATACAAAAGGCACAATGAAGACTTAAGTACAAGAAGACTGGCTCTTCTTACTGACCATGTTTTGAACCATACCTGTCACACTAGTTATAGTTTCCGATGCTTCACTTCAGGTTTACTGCATCCCTTGGACCTTCTTATTGACGATGAAACACAGATATTGCATCGGAATTAAATACAAAAGGCAAAATGCCGAATAAGTACACGAAGACTGACTCTTCTTACTGTCTTTGTTTTGAACCATTCCTGTGACACTAGTTGTAGATTTCGATGCTACACTCCAGGTTTGCTGTATCCCTTGGACCTTCTTATTGACGATGAAACACAGAAATTGCATCGGAATTGAATACAAAATACACAATGCCGACTTAAGGACCAGAAGACTGACTGTTCTCACTGACTATGTTTTGAACCATTCCTGTGACACTAGTTATAGATTCCGATGCTTCAGTTCAGGTGTATTGTATCCCTCTGACCTTCTTATTGACGATGAAACACAGAAATTGCATCGGAATTAAATACAAAGGGCACAATGTCGACTTAAGTTCAAGAAGACCTTCTCTTCATACTGTCTAAGTTTGAACCATTCCTGTGACACTAGTTATAGATTCCGATGCTTCACTCCAGGTTTACTGTATACCTAGGACCTTCTTATTGACGATGAAACACAGAAATTGCATCGGAATTAAATAGAAAAAGCACAATGCCGACTTAAGGACTAGGAGACTGACTCTTCTCACTGACTATGTTTTGAACCATTCCTGTGACACTAGTTACAGATTCCGATGCTTCACTTCAGGACTACTGTATCCCTCTGACCTTCTTATTGACGATGAAACACAGAAATTCCATCGGAATTAAATACAAAAGGCACAATGCCGACTTAAGTACAAGAAGACCGACTCTTCTTACTGTCTATGTTTGAAACACACCTGTGACCCTAGTTATAGATTCGGATGCTTCACTTCAGGTTTACTGTATCCCTCTGACCTTCTTATTGCCGGTGAAACACAGAAATTGCATCGGAATTAAATACGAAAGTCACAATGCCTACTTAAGTACAAGAAGACTGACTCTTCTTACTGACTATGATTTGAACCATTCCTGTAACACTAGTTATAGATTCCGTTGCTTCACTTCAGGTTTACTGTATCCCTCTGACCTTCTTATTGACGATGACACACAGAAATAGCTTCCGAATTAAATAGAAAATGCACAATGCCGACTTAAGTACATGAAGACTGACTCTTCTTACTGTCTATGTTTTGAACCATTCCTGTGACACTAGTTGTAGATTCCAATGCTTCACTTCATGTTTACTGTATCCTTCGGACCTTCTTATTGACGATGAAACCACAGATATTGCTCGGATTAAATGCAAAAGACACAATGCCGACTTAAGTACAAGAAGACTGACTCTTCCAACTGTCTATGTTTTGAACCATTCCTGTGACACTGGTTATAGATTCCGAAGCTTCACTTCAGGTATACTGTACCCCTCTGACCGTCTTGTTGACGATGAACACAGAAATTGCATCAGAATTAAATACAAAACGCACAATGCCGAATTAAGTACAAGAAGACTGACTCTTCTTACAGTCTATTTTTGAACCATTCCTGTGACACTAGCTATAGATTCCGATGCTTCACTTCAGGTTACTGTATCCCTCTGACCTTACTGACGATGAAACACAGAAATTGCATCGGAATTAAATACAAAAGGCACAATGCCGACTTAAGTTCAAGAAGACTGACTCTTCTTACTTTCTATGTTTTGAACCATTCCTGTGACACTAGTTATTGATTCCGATGCTTCACTCCAGGTTTACTGTATCCCTTGGACCTTCTTATTGACGATGAGACACAGAAATTGCATCGGAATTAAATACAAAATGCAAAATGTCGACTTAAGTACAAGAAGACTGACTCTTCTTACTCTCTATGATTTGAACCATTCCTGTGGCACTAGTTATAGATTCCGATGCTTCACACCAGGTTTACTGTATCCCTTGGACCTTCTTATTGACGATGAAACACAGAAATTGCATCGGAATTAAATACAAAAGGCACAATGCCGACTTAAGGAGAAGAAGACTGACTGTTCTTACTGACTATGTTTTGAACCATTCATATGACACTAGTTATAGATTCCGATGCTTCAGTTCAGGTTTATTGTATCCCTCTGACCTTCTTATTGTCGATGAAACACAGAAATTGCATCGGAATTAAATAGAAAAGGCACAATGTCGAATTATGTTCAAGAAGACTGTCTCCTTTTACTGTCTATGTTTGAACCCTTCCTGTGACACTAGTTATAGATTCCGATGCTTCACTCTAGGTTTACTGTATCCCTTGGACCTTCTGAGTGGCAATGAAACACAGAAATTGCATCAGAATTAAATAGAAAAGGCACAATGCCGACTTAAGTACAAGAAAACTGACACTTCTTACTGACTATGTTTTGAACCATTCCTGTGACACTAGTTATAGATTCCGATGCTTCACTTCAGGTTTACTGTATCCCTTGGACCTTCTTATTGACGAAGAGACACAGAAATTGCATAGGAATTAAATACAAAAGGCACAATGCCGACTTAAGTTCAAGGAGACTGACTCTTCTTACTTTCTATGTTTTGAACCATTCCTGTGACACTAGTTATTGATTCCAAAGCTTCACTCCAGGTTTACTGTATCCCTTGGACCTTCTTATTGACGATGAGACACAGAAACTACATCGGAATTAAATACAAAATGCAAAATGTCGACTTAAGTACAAGAAGACTGACTGTTCTTACTGACTATGTTTTGAACCATTCCTATGACACTAGTTATAGATTCCGATGCTTCACTCCAGGTTTACTGTATCCCTCTGACCTTACTGACGATGAAACACAGAAATTGCATCGGAATTAAATACAAAAGGCACAATGCCGACTTAAGTTCAAGAAGACTGACTCTTCTTACTTTCTATGTTTTGAACAATTCCTGTGACACTAGTTATTGATTCCGATGCTTCACTCCAGGTTTACTGTATCCCTTGACGTTCTTATTGACGATGAAACACAGAAATTGCATCGGAATTAAATATGAAAGGCACAATGCCAACTTAAGTACAAGAAGACTGACTCTTCTTACTGACTATGATTTGAACCATTCCTGTGACACAAGTTATAGATTCCGATTATTCACTTCAGGTTTACTGTATCCCTCTGACCTTCTTATTGACGATGAAACACAGAAATAGCATCGGAATTACATAGAAAAGGCACAATGCCGACTTAAGTACAAGAAGACTGACTCTTCATATTGTCTATGTGTTGAACCATCCCTGTGATACTAGTTATAGATTCCGATGCTTCACTCCAGGATTACTGTATCCCTTGCACCTTCTTTTTGACGATGAAACACAGATATTGCATCGGAATTAAATACAAAAGTCACAATGCCGCCTTATGGACAAGAAGACTGACTCCTCTTACTGACTATGTTATGAACCATTCCTGTGACACTAGCTATAGATTCCGATGGTTCACTTCAGGTTTACTGTATCCCTCTGACCTTCTTATTGACGATGAAACACAGAAATTGCATCAGAATTAAATACAAAAGGCACAATGCCGACTTAAGGACAAGAAGACTGACTCTTCTTACTGACTATGTTTTGAAACATTCCATTGACACTAGTTATAGATTCCGATGCTTCACTGCAGGTTTATTGTATCCCTTGGACGTTCTTATTGACGATGAAAAACAGAAATTGCATCGGAATTAAATAAAAAAGGCACAATGAAGACTTAAGTACACGAAGACTGACTCTTCTTACTGACTATGCTTTGAACCATACCTGTGACACTAGTTATAGTTTCCGATGCTTCACTTCAGGTTTACTGTATCCCTTGGACCTTCTTATTGACGATGAAACACAGAAATTGCATCGGAATTAAATACAAAAGGCAGAATGCCGAATAAGTACACGTAGACTGATTCTTCGTACTGTCTATGTTTTGAACCATTCCTGTGACACTAGTTGTAGATTCCGATGCTTCACTTCATGTTTACTGTATCCCTTGGACCTTCTTATTGACGATGAAACACAGAAATTCCTCGGAATTAAATACAAAAGACACAATGCCTACTTAAGTACAAGAAGACTGACTCTTCCAACTGTCTATGTTTTGAACCATTCCTGTGACACTCGTTATAGATTCCGAAGCTTCACATCAGGTATACTGTACCCCTCTGACCGTCTTGTTGACGATGAAACACAGAAATTGCATCGGAATTAAATACAAAACGCACAATGCCGAATTTAGTACAAGAAGACTGACTCTTCTTACTGTCTATTTTTGAACCAGTCCTGTGACACTAGCTATAGATTCCGATGCTTCACTTCAGGTTTACTGTATCCCTCTGACCTTATTGACGTGAAACACAGAAATTGCATCGGAATTAAATACAAAAGGCACAATGCCGACTTAAGTTCAAGAAGACTGACTCTTCTTACTTTCTATGCTTTGAACCATTCCTGCGACACTAGTTATTGATTCCGATGCTTCACTCCAGGTTTACTGTACCCTTGGACCTTCTTATTGACGATGAGACACAGAAATTGCATCGGAATTAAATACAAAATGCAAAATGTCGACTTATGTACAAGAAGACTGACTCTTCTTCCTCTCTATGATTTGAACCATTCCTGTGACACTAGTTATAGATTCCGATGCTTCACTCCAGGTTTACTGTATCCCTTGGACCTTCTTATTGACGATGAAACACAGAAATTGCATCAGAATTAAATACAAAAGGCACAATGCCGAGTTAAGGAGAAGAAGACTGACTGTTCTTACTTACTACGTTTTGAACCATTCCTGTGACACTAGTTATAGATTCCGATGCTTCAGTTCAGGTTTATTGTATCCCTCTGACCTTCTTATTGTCGATGAAACACAGAAATTGCATCGGAATTAAATAGAAAAGGCACAATGTCGACTTATGTTCAAGAAGACTGTCTCTTTTTACTGTTTATGTTTGAACCATTCCTGTGACACTAGTTATAGATTCCTATTCTTCACTCTAGGTTTACTGTATCCCTTGGACCTTCTTAGTGACAATGAAACACAGAAATTGCATCAGAATTAAATAGAAAAGGCACAATGCCGACTTAAGTACAAGAAGACTGACACTTCTTACTGACTATGTTTTGAACCATTCCTGTGACACTAGTTATAGATTCCGATGCTTCACTTCAGGTTTACTGTATCCCTTGGACCTTCTTATTGACGATGAAACACAGAAATTGCATTGGAATTAAAAACAAGAGGCACAATGCCGACTTAAGTACAAGAAGATTGACTCTTCTTACTGTCTATGTTTTGAACCATTCCATTGACACTAGTTATAGATTCCGATGCTTCACTCCAGGTTTACAGTATCCCTTGGACGTCTTATTGACGATGAAACACAGAAATTGCAACGGAATTAAATGCAAAAGGCAAAATGTCGACTTAAGTACAAGAATACTGACCCTTCTTACTCTCTATGATTTGAACCATTCCTGTGACACTAGTTATAGATTCCGATGCTTCAGTTCAGGTTTATTGTATCCCTCTGACCTTCGTATTCACGATGAAACACAGAAATTGCATCGGAATTAAATAGAAAAGGCACAATGTCGACTTAAGTTCAAGAAGACTGTCTCTTCATACTGTCTATGTTTGAACCATTCCTGTGACACTAGTTATAGATTCCGATGCTTCACTCCAGGTATACTGTATACCTTGGACCTTCTAATTGACGATGAAACACAGAAATTGCATCGGAATTAAATAGAAAAGGCACAATGCCGACTTAAGTACAAGAAGACTGACTCTTCTTACTGACTATGTTTTGAACCATTCCTGTGACACTAGTTATAGATTCCGATGCTTCACTCCAGGTTTACTGTATCCCTTGGACCTTCTTATTGACGATGAAACACAGAAATTGCATCGGAATTAAATACAAAAGGCACAATGCCGACTTAAGATCAAGGAGACTGACTCTTCTTACTTTCTATGTTTTGAACCATTCCTGTGACACTAGTTATTGATTCCGATGTTTCACTCCAGGTTTACTGTATCCCTTGGACCTTCTTATTGACGATGAGACACAGAAACTACATCGGAATTAAATACAAAATGCAAAATGTCGACTTAAGTACAAGAAGACTGACTGTTCTTACTGACTATGTTTTGAACCATTCCTATGACACTAGTTATAGATTCCGATGCTTCACTCCAGGTTTACTGTATCCCTTGGACGTTCTTATTGACGATGAAACACAGAAATTGCATCGGAATTAAATATGAAAGGCACAATGCTAACTTAAGTACAAGAAGACTGACTCTTCTTACTGACTATGATTTGAACCATTCCTGTGACACAAGTTATAGATTCCGATGCTTTACTTCAGGTTTACTGTATCCCTCTGACCTTCTTAATGACGATGAAACACAGAAATAGCATCGGAATTAAATAGAAAAGGCACAATGCCGACTAAAGTACATGAAGACTGACTCTTCCTACTGTCTATGTTTTGAACCTTTCCTGTGACACTAGTTGTAGTTTCCGATGCTTCACTTCAGGTTTACTGTACCCCTTGGACCTTCTTATTGACGATGAAACGCAGAAATTGCATCGGAATTAAATACAAAAGACATAATGCCGACTTAAGTACAAGAAGACTGACTCTTCTTACTGTCTATGTTTTGAACCATCCCTGTGATACTAGTTATAGATTCCGATGCTTCACTTGAGGTTTACTGTATCCCTTGGACCTTCGTATTGACGATGAAAGACAGAAAATGCATCGGAATCAAATACAAAAGGCAAAATGCCAACTTAAGTACAGAAGACTGACTCTTCTTACTTTCTATGTTACGAACCATTCCTGTGACACTAGTTATAGATTCCGATGCTTCACTCCAGGATTACTGTATCCCTTGCACCTTCTTTTTGACGATGAAACACAGAAATGGCATCGGAAATAAATACAAAAGGCACAATGCCGACTTAAGTACAAGAAGATTGACTTTTCTACTGTCTATGTTTTGAACCATTCCATTGACACTAGTTATAGATTCCGATGCTTCACTGCAGGTTTACTGTATCCCTTGGACGTTCTTATTGACGATGAAAAACAGAAATTGCATCGGAAATAAATAAAAAAGGCACAATGAAGACTTAAGTACACGAAGACTGACTCTTCTTACTGACTATGCTTTGAACCATACCAGTGACACTAGTTATTGATTCCGATGCTTCACTCCAGGTTTACTGTATCCCTTGGACCTTCTTATTGACGATGAGACACAGAAATTCCTCGGAATTAAATACAAAAGACACAATGCCGACTCAAGTACAAGAAAATTGACTCTTCCAACTGTCTATGTTTTGAACCATTCCTGTGACACTGGTTATAGATTCCGAAGCTTCACTTCAGGTATACTGTACCCCTCTGACCGTCTTGTTGACGATGAAACAACAGAAATTGCATCGGAATTAATACAAAACGCACAATGCCGAATTTAGTACAAAGAAGACTGAATCTTCTACTGTCTATTTTCGAACCAATCCTGTGACACTAGCTATAGATTCCGATGCTTCACTTCAGGTTTACTCTTTCCCTCTGACCTTGTTGACGATGAAACACAGAAATTGCATCGGAATTAAATACAAAAGGCACAATGCCGACTTAAGTTCAAGAAGACTGACTCTTCTTACTTTCTATGTTTTGAACCATTCCTGTGACACTAGTTATTGATTCCGATGCTTCACTCCAGGTTTACTGTATCCCTTGGACCTTCTTATTGACGATGAGACACAGAAATTGCATCGGAATTAAATACAAAATGCAAAATGTCGACTTATGTATTAGAAGACTGACTCTTCTTACTCTCTATGATTTGAACCATTCCTGTGACACTAGTTATAGATTCCGATGCTTCACTCCAGGTTTACTGTATCCCTTGGACTTTCTTATTGACGATGAAACACAGAAATTGCATCAGAATTAAATACAAAAGGCACAATGCCGAGTTAAGGAGAAGAAGACTGACTGTTCTTACTGACTATGTTTTGAACCATTCCTGTGACACTAGTTGTAGATTCCGATGCTTCAGTTCAGGTTTATTGTATCCCTCTGACGTTCTTATTGTCGATGAAACACAGAAATTGCATCGGAATTAAATAGAAAAGGTACAATGTCGACTTATGTTCAAGAAGACTGTCTCTTTTTACTGTCTATGTTTGAACTATCCCTGTGACACTAGTTATAGATTCCGATGCTTCACTCTAGGTTACTGTATCCCTTGGACCTTCTTAGTGACAATGAAACACAGAAATTGCATCAGAATTAAATAGAAAAGGCACATTGCCAACTTAAGTACAAGAACACTGACACTTCTTACTGACTATGCTTTGAACCATTCCTGTGACACTAGTTAT